>NW_010137125.1:3427-14530 GCF_000699245.1 Pterocles gutturalis | reverse complement strand
GGAACCCAGAAATGCTTCCCTGCCCTATCCCACCCACACCACCCTTCCCCTAACTTGACCAGAAATGTTTTCCTCCTACTTCGTAGGATCTCATTTTCCAGTTCTGAGATCCCAAGGGAAACAGGCAGCATCCTAACTGACTCCTGCCTAACCTGGCCAACGCTGATTTAGGAAAATGCTGGGAAAGAGAGCACTGCTTCCAAGCTCAGTATGTTGCCATTCTTCTAAGTACCCAGCAAGAACACTTGCTGAGAGACATTTCCAGCAGAAATACAAGACTGTTTCTTCAGAAACTGGCAAAAATACTGCTGTTTAAAACCACACACTCTTATAAATAGCTGTCTCCAGCACACACTACTCACAAGCACCACATTTACTCTACAAACCATTGCACACCCATACTGAAACTGTCAAACTGTATGGGATCAGCTGACTGTAGCCTACTGACCTGAGTTACCAAGGTTAACACCATACACTGCAGAAAAAAATACAAGAAAATATAAGAGATACTTACAAATAAGTAATAAGAAACCACCAGGTGCTTTTTTCCTAATCCTGACAGTGACTGCTATATTTAAACGTTTTAATTCAGGTAGATTTTACTGAATGCAACCGGGGAACATTTTCACTACCCATATGGAAGTTTGATTTTTTTTTTATTTTTTTTAATCTTGAAAAGCTTCCCTGATAGCACACAGAAATGTTTCTACATAGTCTGATAATTTTAGATAAATTACCAATCTATCTGGGTTACGAACATGAACTATCAGAGATATCCCTAAGTACCCAGGAATAGCTCCCTCGGTCTTAAAATGCAAGAACACTTACTGAATTTATATACCTTAAAGCATATCTTTAACTGCACAAGAATGTACTCCATTGTCTCTGTCTTCTTTTAAAGTGACTCTAATCTTTATAATCATGCCTGAAATGTAGCCTTGCCATGGCTATAATCTCAATTATGCATACATTTGATATTTTTTCTGTGCTATTTGCAATAAGATCAGTGCCATAACAAGGCCTGCACAAAAAAGGTATCTACCTTAAGCACTTCTCTGAGAACTTCCAAAGAGGAAGCAAGTATGCTGGAGCCCTAAGCTACTGCTGGCCAGGAAAGCGGCTGCAGCTCCATGGTAGCAGATGAATTGGCTGCTACCAGAAAGAGCCAAACTGGATGGTGAAAGGCATGTCTCATGTGCTAAAGCAGCCCAGATAAGATGAGGAAATCTAATTCAATACAGTGAATTACTGTCCTTTTTCCTCATTTGCATACGTGTATATTTCTAATCTAATTTCTTCTAATGTAAACAATTTAAAAGAGGTTTATTTTATTAATATTTTATTGACAAGAAGTGGGAATTATGTGATAGGAAAATGGTACGTAAGCAATGATTGCTCTGCAGTAGTACCATAAATATACTCTTTGATCAAGAGTTTTAAAAGACATTTTACTAATAATAATAATAAAAACAACCCTAAACTTAGCATAAAATAAACCAGTTGGACTGGAAACATGACAAAAAATCCAATTTGTTTGCCTCAAAGATTAGAGCAACAGGAAAGTATATGTAAGAAAAAAAAAAGGTAAAGTAAACATGGGACTTCCACTGAAATCCCCAGGAACAAAGAAACAGACATTTGATTAACTGGCAAACACAAACATTTTTTCACTCCTCACACAATTAACCTCCAGAAGATATTCCTGTAGATTCTATCATACTGAAAAGACTAGAAACTTAACAAGGTTTAAAAACCAGCAATTACTAGACTGAAGACAGTTATTCAAGATTTCAGTTGTCACATATTATTAAACAAAGCTAGTTCATCGAACAAAAAGAGAATACACTGTAATTCTGGGGTATAATCCATACAGTTAGGTGAAATTTTACCAAGGAAAAAGTACTCATCATTGATTAGCCATGGGGTTTATTTGCATGTTTTTACAGCCATACTACGTTAGCTATTTTTTTTTTTACCATAATGCAGACATTTAGACTGCTAGGTTGATTTAGTACAATAATATCTGTCAGCTTAAGAACTGAATACATACAGAAGAAATGTCTTGTTTTTGTCAAATGTGAAGGCAAAAAAAAAAAAGGTATCTGTCTTCAGAATTTCTTCATTATGTACTCATCACTAAAGCAGCATACCTTTCCTGTTTAAGCGCATATTCCAGCATTTTGATTCTTCGCACCAGATCCTTCTTCAGATTTTCTTGCCCTTTCCTTTCACCTTGAAGAAAGGCGATCTGGGCCTGCAAAAGGAAGCATTCAATTAGAATCTGCTTCATCAAAACCATGCAGCATAGCTCTTAAGTGTGTGTGTCTCCCCCAAGCTAATTTAAAATTGATTTGTACAGTTCAAAAGAAATTGGCTTTCTATGTTTCATAAACATTAAATGCTTAGACAAAACACTGCACAGATAAGCCTTCTAAACTGCATGCTCATTAGAGATTTTAAAAAAAAAAAAAGATAAGAAATAAAGCAATTTTAGTTTGTTTGACAGGGTTCACTTCCTCTCCTGGCTAAACATTCAATAAAGGATAAGGCACAGATAAAATAAGCATACAAAAAGCCTTCAGCAGATAGAAGCATTTACCAACAATAAGCAGGAGAAGATGATAAAGTATTTCTGCTCACTAACTGAAGTAGTGTATAATTAGTGTACTGTTCTATAGATACATGTCAGATATATGATACTAGTCAAAGAACTGAAGTACAGCATGTTCAGCTAGAAGAAAAATAACACTGTTTGCAATACAGCTCCAAGTGTTAATTATAATACTTACTAAAATAGGCTAAAGAAAGCTCTCCTAAAATACTGTAATTAAGAGAGAGAAAAAATGGAAAACAGAGAAAGGTATTTTGGTGGGGGAGACAAAGAGAGAAATGGTATACAAGTCAAATGGAAAACAGACACCTAACCTTTATTAACTTCCACCAGAGTATTTAGTTGCCTGCAAAAAATCTCATTTAAATAGAAAATTATGATATATACAAGATATTCATTCCTAATCATAAAGGCAGAACTACCTGCTTTTGTACCTCATGCTCAAAGCAAGTCCATTATAAGAGGCAGGTTCTTGTGCTCTCTCAACTCATGAATACACTCTTAGACAAAGATACCTACAGGCAGTCACCACTTCACGCCTCGACCTCACCTGCACTGCAAGCCACCTGCCATTCTCAGGATCAGAAGCTCTCTGCCACCTTCGCAGCTAAGTCTCCAAGTATTTCACCTGTCTCTTGAGGAGCACAAACAGGATAAAAGGCAACTGGTCTAGACCATCAGCTGTGGAATGTGAAGAGCAGTAAGCCTTTCATTTATATAAACACCTACTGCAGTCTGCACCAATCTCTAGGTAAAGCAAAGGAGAAATGGGCAGCAGTATCCTCTCCTCACCTGCCACAACCTTGCAAGCAGCCCCCAGGTATTTTAGTTAATGGAGACAGACACTTCTAAAGAATAACTTATCTGACTTCAGATTTTTATCCCAAAGCGAGCAGAACAGCATCTGTAAATGCCACTTTCTCTCCAGCAATGATAAAGGGAATGCACACAACTCAGCTGAATTTTGGAGATAAGGTAAGATTAATCTTACTCCAAAAGGCCATTTGCTGGTGGCCAGCTAGAGCAGCTGCTCTAAAATATGACACCAGCTGACATAATTTCATTGCTCAAGTACAGCCAGTAAACAGCTTGACAGACACCTGAAGCTTAACCACCAGTCACCAACTAGTGCAGCCAGTTTATGACGAGTGAAAAACACTGGCTGCTCTCCAACAAAGCCAGTCTTTGCCTTCACTGGGGGAAATGTATTTGACTGCCAAAAAAACCTCAGCTGAATCAAAGGAAAGGCCTCTGTCACTCTGGCATTGAGCTCCTCCTCAATACTCAAATCAGGTGAACAAAAAACTACAATCGAATTCTGACATTTGTTTTATGCTCAGGTTTATGGAAAGACACAGAAAAAAGAAATGTTGACTTTGGAGTCAGCATTTCCTACCCTGAAGACTGTAACTGTGCAAGAAGCACGTCAACTCAACCAGGTCCCGATCTCTCTCAGTAACAAGAGGAGCACCTCAAGCATGTACAACTCGGTTTGCAGTAACTGCACAGACTCACAGATGACAATGCATATACTAGTGCCCTGTGATAGTGATTTCTCTCTCCCTGCCTCCAAACAGGTCCTTCTAGGCAAAAAGTGAGGGAACATCAAAGCACACTATTAAAAATAGTAGCACATGATGTAAATATGCATTTGGTTGGAATAAAAAAGATCATCCAATGCCATCAGGAGACAAGCTGACGTGATCTATGATGTGACCTGCTATCTGCAAGCAATTTCTAGCTTCCGTGACTTCTCTGACTAACCATTTGAGAACCAAAATTCCAAACTGTTACCAGAAGCTTCTTAAGCACCTAAAATAACATAAATAACGTTCCTAACTCTACCTCTGGAGCATCTACATGTTACAATTCAACATGAAGGAAAAGGATTGTGCTCTCCCCTTGGGGCCACTGGCAGGCTGTACGTATTATACACACATTGAACAAGAAGAAAGAGCACTGAAAGAAACATTGATTCTTTGGACATCTCTTATTATCAGCGGTATGCCAATGCTCTTAATGATGCCTTACAACTTTTCTTTTTCCTGTACTTCCAATAAATCCTTGTGTTTCTTACTCAAAAAGCATGCAGCAACAGCCGAGTGGAATTCACAGCCCAAGAGCCATCTCTCCAGCCCTACACATGCTTATGGCCAGGATCTTTCAGGTTACTATATACTTTACAGATCGGTAGTTTTACTGGCAAATCAAGAAACAGACAAGTGCACCAGAGGGCTTGAGAATAATTTTGCTCTCTCCTTGGAGGCTGTGCAGTTTCTAGCATACTGTGTTCGTGTTTTTCTTCTGAGTAGCATGCTCATGTCCAATACTCATTATTTTTGAGAAATTCTGGCTCTGAAAATGAGAATGCTTACATTTGGTCATTTTCATAATATATTAAAAGTAAGGAGAATACACCTGCTCCTTCCCACAGGAAGTTAGCAACCCTCATCCTTCATTTACATACCCACTGGATAATTACAATTAAGTCAACCTCAGTGGACAACAAAAGATCAGTAATATATGTACGCTCAAATTTTGTTTAAGAAATTATTAATGATAATATTCAGGTTTATTTGTAATGCACATAAGGAGAGCATTAAAATAATAACTGAAGTTTTATACTAACAAGAACACTGTAACAGTCCATATGTCATAAGCAGATTTCATTCTTTACAATGTTTGGCGATTAATCGAAAATATGCAGAGGAACCTAAAGGTTCATACCATACATGAAACAATTTTTAGTATAAATGAAAACTGAATGAGTGCAATGCAATTAAATATCTAAAATGACAGATGATGAGATCTAGCAGCATTTTCTCAGTTTCTAGAACAAAACAGTAATAACTCTAGGATCACCATTTCTGATCAAACTACTTAGCTAACACCTGTCTAAAAGTCTGTGCAAACATTTAAAGTGTAAGAGCTCTGGCTTTAAACACAATGAAAAGCTTAACTGAACTGTAGAGCTACAACTTTGTTGTAATTTAGACGTAAATGACAGAATTTTATCAATACATTGAGACTCTACAGGCCATCTCCCATGGTTGCAGCTTTAGCACAAGTCAACCCTGAAGCCTGCGCTGCCTGAAGGAGCGGGACAGCAAAGGAGGATCCTTCCACTCTGAATGATCTGCAACACTGTTCTACGCTTGTGCTTTGGCCACTCCTGGGAAGGTTTGCCAAAAATTTGAAGAATTCACAAACATGCCCAACAAACAGGTTCTGCGACAACTGACCTTCTAGCTAGTAAGGTTAAAATGCATCAAGTTGTAAGCTAGTCATCACAAACCTCTAAAACGCCTACGGGGATCACGCCAAAACTCGTGGTGTTCCTTGCCTTATGGGTGGGGCGCATCATCCCCATCCAGCACCAGGCTGCGCTGGCTCTGCAGCGAGGAATCAAGGCAGCGTCTGCCTCATGCCTATTCCAGGCCAAGTGCTACAAGTCGCTGTATTACAGCCCAAGGGTTAAACTGAAATCAGGTGAGTGAGAAGGGGAAAAAAAAAAACCAAACCAGAGAACATTGGTAAGAGAGAGATTGCCTGGAACAGCCTATTTCATCTACAATTGTACCGTTCAGCATTTTTTTTGCACTTTATCTCATTAATGTTTTCAATATTACCAACTGCAACAAAATGTAGAAGTTTCACAAGCATCCAGTCTAAATTAACAGCACTGTTGCCATCTTAACTATTCCACTTCTTTACCAAGAGATTTCAAAAATAAAATTCATTCTTATATTTTAAAAAAAATCACCTCATGTGCAACAACATTGTTTTAAGAAATTCCTCAACAGACTCTTAAGTTTGCATTACTGCAAAGTGGACAAAAGGGTGAGGAAATGTTTTAGGTAGCACCGGGTTAGAAACAAAGTTTTTAAAATGTTGTTGACTTCCTAACTCAGGCTCAGCAGCCATAACAACATAATCAAATGATTATATTGCAACTTAACAAATCTGGATATTTATCAATGTTTAAAAAAGTAAAGTGAAATTTACACTTCCTGGAATCAGCAATCATGACAAGGATGTTAAAAAGTATTGTATCTGCACACCTTTTTAGGCTGACACCTTAACATTGCAGAAAAGCAAGAGATTAAACAACATTTACCTTTAACAGAAAATGTTTAAAAAGAAACAATACTATGGCTGCTAAACAAATGAGGCATGCTTAGTATCAACTTATATCAGTTCCTGAATTTTACAGCTATTTCAAGTTAAAAGGTGATTTTTTTTTTCTAATTAAGAACTATAAAAAAGCCTTTCCATTCTTTTATTTAAAATATTTATCTTAATATTTTAAAGTAAACCTCGCTTCAAATTTATGGGCGCTTGAAGGTCAACAGGCATCATTTGACAAAGCAAGAGCTACTAAGACACGCAACTCTGTATATACTGCTTCCATAATTCAACAACAAGGTCTTCACAGGTTGAGAGCAAGAGAATAAGGGAGGGGAAAAAACTGCAAGAAAAGGTAGCTAGCTAAAATAACTAAATACATATATACAGATCAATCAGCCTCGAACAGTCATTCTAACTGGTCTACCAAGATCTGCCAGAAGGAATCTGCAGGCTGCCAGGGTGCTCAGTGTTTTAGATTATGGCTGTCTCACTGAAGTGCTACCTATTTAAGAATATTTGTAAATAAATGTAGGCATGCCCGAGGGAGGGGGTGAAAGGAGAAGAGACAAAAAACAGATCCAGGGGAGTAGGGGGAGGGAAATATCAGTGCTCTAATACAACTGGCAAACAATTTTTCAGGCACCATACTTAACATTGCAACACACACTCACTAGCAGTCCATGCAAAGAGAGGCTAGGAAGCTTTTGTCTGTGCCTGCAGCCATTTAAGATAACACAAAACTGAAGTGGGGCCACAGGCTGAAACAAGTGGCAGGCACTGAGGCATATTTAGCTTCAGCTCACACAGAAAAACTTCATCCTGTTTATCACCTGCACACTCACACTGGACGATCACACCTCGTGGGACTAACGTACAGCACAATCTGCTACTGGCAAATTATTTTTGCTGGACTTCTCAGAGACGTCCTAAAACCGGCATCAGAGCGAAGCCCTGAAAAAATTAAACCATCCGAAAGAGACCAAAGATTTAGTTCACAATAAAAAAAGTTGGTTGAAAAAGCCATTTACTTACATTCTTCATCTCTTTGAAAAGACTGTTTGAAAAGCAATTTCTTATCAGTGAATTCAAAACTCCTAGTAGATCATCCAGAATAGGAAATCATTTAGTAATTTATTCCTGGCAATACCTTGATTACTAATTTAAGCATCTCAACCAACAGGAAGACTTGTCTTTCTGCAGTTTGAAGAGTTTTACTAGGCAGATCCCTATTCAGATAGCCAGTCTTTCTTTTATCCACTCTTCAGTGCTGCCTTTCACTGTTCTAACAACTGCAAACATCAAAATGCTTGCCAAGTTAGCCAAGCAAAGTATATTCAGCTTATTTAATAATTCTTCATAAGTAGAAGTTTTCTCTAATCCTCCAGTCATTTTTGTAGTACACTTACTTAAGTGGTGAACACTAATTGTCTTTTCTTTTGAGTGCATGATCCATGCAGACTGATACAAGGACAAAAAAAAAGAGCAAGCTTTAAATGTGATGTGATTCTACAGGAAACACTGCAATGACATGTCACAAAATAATCGCATATTATGAGCTGGAGTCAAAACTGCAAATGCTCAAATATAATTCCTTTCCACTTGCTGCACAAGAAAGGCAGAAATGCAACAACAGCAGCCAGCACCAGGACTGACAAATAAGACTTCTGGCCCACATTTAAACTGAGACAATGGAAGTTCACAGGCTGAATGAATCACTTGGGGTACAGCAAGACAAGGGAGAACAAATCTGGAGGAGATTTGTAGATTTGGCTTTGGTAACAAAAAGAGGAGTGAACCAGACTTGACCACGTGTGAGCATTTGCAAACATCAGCACACTCCTGTTTCTCGCTCCTAGAGCCAGGAGCAGCTCTCTCCTGTGTTCAAGCATGCACCACCACCCTGAGCTGACTACAGCAGCAAGTGAAACAGATACAGAAATAACTGATTTTGTTCTCACCTCCTGTTTACAAGCTTGGATATGAATGCCGTGCATGCCATTTTTGTTCTGATGCTTTTGCAATCCTGCCCTACGTGACTGCCCTAAAGGGAAACATATTCCTGGCTAAGAACAGAAAAAATGCAGTCTTTCCACACTGCAATCTTTAACTTCTTTGTCACTGGATTATCTACAATATATTCAATATTAGTTAGCATACAGCAAGCTTTTTTCAAATAGGAAAACACCACCTATACGAATCAATCTACAGACCGATACAGAAGAGGTCACTATAATAAAGTAAACCTTTCTTTTAACATTTCAGAGTAT
Organism: Pterocles gutturalis; assembly: GCF_000699245.1. Classification (NCBI taxonomy): domain Eukaryota; kingdom Metazoa; phylum Chordata; class Aves; order Pterocliformes; family Pteroclidae; genus Pterocles; species Pterocles gutturalis. The sequence continues at coordinate 5,524 of NW_010137125.1, read as the reverse complement.
TTTTATTTCTAGTGCACTGTCTGCAAAGCTTGCATCCTGGGCACTATGAAGCGATTCAGAAGAGCTCTTTCAAGTATCTAAGCATTTCTCAGCATTTAAAAACAAAACATAAGAACCAATCATCTATTTCTAAGTCCGTTCTTGTCACTTTTTTGCTAAAGAACTTAAAGGAGGACCTGACAAGGCCTGGCAGCCTTTTGATACCAAATATGCAAACAGGTTGCAGACCAATACCTATTTTCTCAGAAAACTGTGTATGGATATCACTTTTTGTTGAGGCTTGGCATTTGTACTTCTTTTAGTATTAAAGATGAACCAAAAGTCTCTTGAGATGCATGTGATTTTCCTTGGGGAATTGTACATAGCTTGTTCTAGAATTAGTAAAGTTTCAGTGTCTACTGAAACATCAATAAAGGCTGAGTTATATTTAATTTGTTCAGACAGCAAAAGGTTAGTTACCCCCGATGCAATAAACCTGACATGAGCCAAGACCTTCAACAGAAAAAGGAGGGCTACAATTTGAGACGGACACAGAGACAGCGATTTAAATTATAAACATGCACTAATAAAGACACATAGGATGTTTCACCATATGCTAACCTGAAATTGAAAAACAAAGTTTTCCACCTGGAATGTAACAACTTATTTCATTTTTGCTTAATTCAACAATGCTACAGTAAATCACAAAAAAAACCCAGAAAATCATCTACTTTTTAAAAGTATAACTTTCTGTGAAAAGTGTTTGTAAGCTTTAAAGACCAGTTGGAGACAACATAACATTGCAAAAGTGTCTGTTCATGCCACGCCAGTATTTACAGCTGTGCTTTCCTGAAAGAGTTAGGCCCATTTAAGAAACACATTTTCATTACGCTTAAACCAAATTACAGGTTTAACAGATTTGAGAAGAATGGGGAAATCTGATGCTGGGAAATGCTCAGATCATTTATGCAAGTAAAAAAAAAAAAATTACTATAAAAACCAAGTACAGACCTGCAAAGAACCAGTCTCATCAGTTTGCATTTACATTCTACTTCCCTACAAAAGCTACAAAATTCTATAACGCAGCTCTTTCGCCACTGAACATTACTCCCACTAGTCCTCCTGGTTTAAATAAAACAAGCCCTGACAGTTTATCAATTAGTATATTGGGAATAGCTGGCAATTGTGCATATAAGCACAGGAAAGAGGAGGCCAGGAGCTTCTCTTCTTTGCTTCACATGAATTTGGCAACTAGAAAGTCTGATAAAAAACTCAGCAAAAGCAAGGATATCTGGCAGTTACCGAGACCCATTTAGCATCAGCTTTTGCCAGCTAAACAGGTCTCAATATTGTGATCATGGCTTACTTTCTTCTGCCTTTCTTTTGATTTATCTGATGTATTTAAAACAATAAAGTTGAAAATATTGTCCTTCTGGGGTGGAGAGGAATTTAACATTAATCACTGTTTTCTTTGTAATATCTGCCTCAAGAGGAAAAAATATTTTAGCAAAGACTTCTACAGAACTTCTGCCAATTCATCTTTGACAGAGAATCTCAGAGATTCAACCCACATCATCATATTTGAAAATCTTATACAAAACTTCTTCAAACTGCAGTGTATCTCCTAATTTATTGGCCAAACCAAATCTCTAGTTTGCTATTAACTAAACAACTGATTTCATCAACTCACTGCTCATTTCTTGTTCTCTGAACAATATTATCAGATTACCCAGCGATCAGAATGATTTTTAACGAGAAACTTAATCCAGTAAGAGGACCATTATCTAAAAGCCAACAAACTGTAAATATCAACTATTTCTGAATCAAGTAACCAATGTCCTAAACCACACTATAAATAGCCACAGCCATCTGTCTGATTTGCCCCTTCTCCTCATTACTTTAACTTGTCTATCTCCAAGGACACAATCGCACCACACAGTGCGCCTGGTTTTACTGCCTGCCTCTTGCCTCAGAAAAGCCATCCATGACCCCCCCCCCAGAGAGCTAACATTACTAAATCTGACTTCCATAACTGACCTCAAGTGCTTATCTATTATTTCCATCACATTACTTCTATTACAGTTGTTTGCTATAATTTAATCACATTTTACCTAATTT
>NW_010137125.1:0-3410 GCF_000699245.1 Pterocles gutturalis | reverse complement strand
CTCCGTAATTTCCTTACAAACTTTTTCAAAGGAAAGTTTACCCAAGAAAAATAATTTTAACATAACCCTACCAGGTGCCACTACTCCAAACCAGCCTGCTACTCTAAAGAAACAGTTAAAAGAAATGAAAACTTTAGTAGTGAAGAGGACAAGAGGCAGAAAATTCCTCTGCAGGACACGGGATGTCTATACATGCAGTTACATACAGCATAGCAGTTTGTTGCAATTTAGAACACTTGTGAAATGTGGAGAAATGTCATAGTCTGCAAATCAGCATTTTTGCCAGAAAAACGTTTGTCAGAAGCAAAACTTTCCACAGCAACATATGCATTGCTTGCAAAGACAAAATTTCTAGTCAAAACAAAAGCCACACACACACACAAGCCTTCCAAGCTCATCCAGCCCAGAAACAGCAGAGCTCAACAGCTTTGTCACTTGCTGGGACAAGGAGGCGTATTGGCAGTGCTCAGCTCTGCAGGGGTCCCAGCCACGGCGGCAGAGTCCCCATCACTCTCCCAGAGGTGGCAGATGGCTAATTAAAAGGGAAATAACATCCACCACAGAGCATCACCCCCAACCAGTCAAAAGATGTATGGTTAAGGCAAGACACCAATATGGAAAGCACTTCAAACCCTGCTGGCCTCAAGTGAAGACAGGAATTTCAGTGCCCTGCATATGCACTTGATCAAACTCTTGGCTATTTTGGGATGGGATTGTCCACTACATAATGACAACTCTGAAAAGCCTCAGCAACAGAGTCCAGAAGAATGCAGAGTGAAAAAAACCCTGAAGTTTAAAACTTGCAGAACAAGAAACCCTTTCTTGTCAACTCTCCCAAGCAGCTGCTAGATGAACCTGAAAAAAGGAAAAATACTTATTTCTGAAAAGATATGAAAATACATTATAAAAGTATAAAAACTAGTTTGTGAATACCAAAATGGGGATTAATAATGTTAGTATTTATTCTAGTGAATTACTTCTCAGGGCATCATGAAAGTTTATTCTTAGGATAATTTTTCAATCTGCAGATGTCAAAGTACCGTAAACAGAAAGCAAGCCTTGAAAGTGAAATATGTAATTAGCAGATAAGCATCTAGGGGAACCCTGTATGAATCTGTTTTCATTCTTATTTGAAATACACAGCTAATTAATGATACTTGCATAGATATAAATATTGAAGTCCTTTTTCACCCTGAATGAGGAAGATTATATAACAGAGGCAACAATAATTTCAAAAAGGTTCAAGAAAAATAATTAGAAAATCAGAGTGAACACAAATTTGCCAGGGAATGCAAAACATAAGCACTTGATAGGAAGCAAAACCTTGAAAAGGCAGTACTAGACCAGTAACTAAGAACAGAGAGCAAGCTGCCCATCCTGCCAACTCACATATGTTGTAAACTTGGGTGTGTGTCACCTGAACGAGCATCACGTAACACAACCGAAAGGTACTCTACCCAAATATTGCATTTAGTTCCACATAATTATTTACAAGGAAAAGACAAAATAGAAAGAAGCCCAAAGGGGAAGAAAAGGAAGATAGGAAATCACAGCAGGACTGACTTACGAGGTGGCTTTTTGGAGAGAGGGTATAGCTTAACTAACCAACAGCTACAGAGCAGAAGCCAAGCACAGTGGCATAAAGTATCTGAAGTATTTAAATATCATAGCAGGTAAGAAACTGGCGATAAAAAAGTCTACCTCTAAGAAACAAGATGAATTACTGGAAAAAATTTACGGCATACTAAGAAGACCATACAAAATAGGTCTTCTGCCACACAACCTCCAGAGAGAGTGCATAATGCAACATTTACATTGGACAAAAGACTACTAAAGTACAATCAGCAGTGCATCCTCATTGCCAGAGAGCAAGACTGCCCGACCTCAAATTTTTATTATTCTGTTAAACACTTCCAAACACATAGGCCAACAAAAGGCTTCAGAAAGACCACAGAACTGCTTTTTAATTAATGCTGCTCATTCTTCAGTTGTACACATACAATTTCCAGAAGCCATCCTATAGTTGCTGAAGCCCTAGCACAAACCTCTCACACGGATCAAAGAACATTCAACTGCAAATGGTCACAGCAGACATAACGCCCGATGTCTGGAGAGACAGCCAAGAATTTTGCACCTTTCTGAACATGACTCCACAGCAGATAAATGCTGTTACAGCTTGTGGCAATGCCAGCCACAGCTAATTATAACTTTATTGAGATGTTTTGGCAAGAACCAAGGGCATTCAAGCAAACAGCTTGTAATCGGGTTATATTCCCAGTGCTGCCACTGTTAATGCGTGACTTTGGCAAATAGTTTAAATACTCCTTTCCTCCTGCCTCGTCCATAACACTTACCAAGCTTCTGAGGGATACTTGTGGGAGGAGCAGGAAGGGCATGCTAGTCTCTACTGAAGGACACTATAAATATGTAAAGTGTTATTACAGAATTTCTTAGGTCCTGTAAACCAAATTTTTTTCTCCAAAGCAATTTTTGAGACCTGTATCAGCTATAAAAAAAGTCAAGATATTTATGAGGCTCCACTAGATATGTGACACGTGATGTTCTTATACACAGCTAGTTACTTTCTGCATAGTATTTACTGGACGCAGTGAATAGAAACATGGTTCTGTTACTAGGAAATTTTGCACCGAAGTTAAATTACTCTTTTGTCCTGATGACCACTTCCTTTAATTCCTGCAAGGGAACCCTCAGGGAAGAATGTCACATCTGCCACTCTTCTCAGAGCAGTTGTTTGATGTTACCATAGAAAGTTTAATCAAAAAGATGATTTCTCTACTAATTAAAAAAAAAAAAACAAACAACCAAACAAACCAAAGAAAAACCAAAACACAGAACAACAACCCAAAACCAGAGAAGTGTTTTCCATCGCTAAGCAGGCTCAAGACTCTCCTGACAAAGATGGTACTCTCAAGGAAAGACACAGAAAGAACAGAGATGGACAGGAAGCAAGGGACAAAGAAAGGAGACTTAAAAAGGAAGCCGGGTGGACACTTTTCAGCCTAAACATAGCCAACTGAGCAACAAACAGTGGGCTGCTGGCTTGTAAACAAAGCCAAAGAGGAACAACAACTAAGGGTACGTTACCGACTGTTATTAGGATTAATGTAACAAGTATCTGAACGGAACGGCTTCAAGGCCAGCAGTTCACAAGTTCTTCAACCCCAATGTCATTAGCAGTCCTTTAATGCATTAACGAGCATATGAACCCACCGCTTTTCGACTGAAAACTCCACATAACGTGTCCCATTAGTCCCCCAGCCGGTCCCACAGGCCTGTCCTGGGATAGCGAGGGCCCAGCGGGGCTTTGGAGCAGCACCGAGGGACAATTTTTAATCGGTGGGTTATGAAACTGGGGATAAAGTTTAGGCAGGGACACTCCTGGAGAGGCG
>NW_010137124.1:820-1803 GCF_000699245.1 Pterocles gutturalis | reverse complement strand
GTGTCAGTGGATGCTTCCAGTATGAGTCAGTATAAAGTTCCTCTTTCCAGCATGTATAACAGCTGGGAGGATGCAGCATTCCTCCAGATCAGGGTGTGTGAAAGGCACTCTCCATTAGGGCACAACTCTCTGGACACAGAAGAAACAAAACAGCAAGCCATTATCCCATCTTTTATAAAATGCTCTTTGTTTCCTGTTCTGTAATATTCTTAATTTCTTTCACATGCCACAGAGAAAGTAAGAACACGCTTAGGTTCTAGAATTCAGGCTGAGTTAGGAATGGGAAAGGAGTTGAGCAACAGGGAAACAGTTGGGTGTGTTGACCTCCCCCCAAAACATGGAGAAGCCTTTTTTCCTGGTGGAAGACTGCACATTTTTTTTGTGTACAAGTTTTGGCTTAAAGATAAATTGAGAGGAAGGACAGAAAAGAACAGTGACATGGTTGGGAGAAGGAGAGAGCTGGAGAGAGTTTTATGTATTGCAGTGTTATAACTTTGGAAACATTTACTAATTTTTTTTTTTTTTTTTTTTTTACTAAACACATCAATGAAGGGGACAGAAAAGAGGTATTGCATGGTTCAAACTCTGATATCCATCATTAATTAATTTCCTTTATTTGCCTATTGATGTATCTCTTGATATATCTAGTCAGCCTGTCTGCATTTCAGTTATAACCTTTTCTATAAACTGTTGGAGGCAGATGAATTCCACTGTTATTTTATTCTTATTTACAGGTGTGTAAATAAGGTATATATGCATGCACATTTGTTATCTCATTGTGCTGTTTTATACTAATAAACTCACTCAACACTTTCCAATATGCATTTGTAGAGAGAAGGATGAATCACAAACACTTAATGGCATATTAAGAAAAAGAAGAAACTGTTCTTTCCTTGGTGACTGTGCGAGTTCTAAACAAAATAACTCAATGACTGTACACTTTGCAAGAACTATAAGTTCGTGTGGATTTCTAGGGGGCAGGA
>NW_010137124.1:0-800 GCF_000699245.1 Pterocles gutturalis | reverse complement strand
GTCATAAAATCAAAACAAAGTATGAAGAACACCTAACAACCCACCACTTCCCCCTTAAATCCGGAGATTTTGACCCCAAACTTCCACTTGCCGCACTTGGACATGCAGGATCCAAATGTATCAATGCACATTGATCTCACAGACCTCTGTGCCCACAGGGGTTATACTGAAGCCATACGCTGGGGGAATTTTGGCCCCATAGTGGAATTAGAAAAATGTTAAATGGTAGAACTCTTGAGAAGTGGAGGAACCTTTAACTCCTCGTTTGTTCAGGACTGAGGTTATAAGTCAGGAAGCAAAGTCCAGACCAGGTGTGTGGAATTCCTGTGGTGTCCCCATGCTTGGGGACAGGTGGCCTAATTTGGAATTCTGAATTGTCAGGAGGAAGACAATCCACAGATCTGAGAAGCGTGTCTTCTCAGCTTTTGAGGCTTCACCCCTGTGTGGAATGTGGAAGGTGCTGGTAAGAGAACAGAATGAATGGAAACAGGAAAGTCAGTTGGGCTCAATGGGGCCCATTCCAAACCCTTTCTGCGTACCACTTCCAGACCCTCTACTTCCTAATGTGGATTGAAATCTCCTTTCTTAACCCACATTGACCCGATACCTGCAAGTAAATTTGTGTGATTCAGTACGTTCTGGTTCCAGTGCTAACATCATGCGTCTCTCTCCTCTTCACACAGAGTAAATGGAAAACCAAACAAGGGGAACTGAATTTGTTCTCTTGGGACTTACGAGAGATCCACTTCTTCAAAGCCTCCTATTCACCCCGTTTTTAGTTATTTACTTAATAATTTTAT
>NW_010137123.1:0-18221 GCF_000699245.1 Pterocles gutturalis | reverse complement strand
GTGGGAAGGTTATTCTGCCCTTTGTCTCTTCATGCCAGCTCAAGCAGTTGAATACCCTGAGGATAACTGGTCTGACTGAGGCAAAGAAGGCGTTAAGCACCTCAGCCTCTTCCTCGTCCTTGGTGACAATGTTCCCCCCTGCATCCAACAAGAGATGGAGATTCTCCAAAGCTCTCCTTTTGTTGTTAATGTATTTGTAAAAACATTTTTTTTTAATCTTTTACCACTGCAGCCAGGTTGAGTTCCAGTTGGGCTTTTGCCTTCCTAATTTTAACTGTGCATGACCTGGCAAGATCCCTGTGCTCTTTTTGGGTTGCCTGACCCTTCTTCCAGAGGTGGTAGACTCTCCTTTTTTCCCTGAGTCCCAGGAAAACTCTTTGTTTAGCCAGGCTGGTTGTCTTCTCTGCCACTTTGCCTTTCTGCAGATGGGGACAGCCTGTTCCTGTGCTTTTAAAACCACCCTCTTGAGGAATGTCCAGCCTTCCTGGGCCCCCTTGCCCTTCAGGACAGTCTCCCAAGGCACTCTCCCAACCAGCGTACTAAACAGCCTAAAGTCTGCCCTTCGGAAGTCCATGTTAGTGGTTTTACTGGCACCTCTCCTTACTTCACCAAGGATTGAGAACTCTATCATTTCACGGTCTCTAATGTTGTATCCCAGGAAGTACCACAAAAAGAGTCGGGACATGGAACTGTTCTCTGAGCTAATGCATCAGCAGGGTACCACAGTGTTGTTTGATTCACTATTTACTTCCTAGGTGGATCTTCTGATCTTTCCCTTCTTTTAATTTTTGTATCTGACGACAAATAGCATACGGATGACTTCATTAGTCATTCACAGAACTTACAGTTAACTTCCTGTCTGAAACAAACACACTCTGTAAATTCTTGTTTCAAAGTTTTTGAAAACAAAACCTTTAACTTACATCTGGCCAAATTAAGTCTGTGTTAAAGTCAGGGAGTAGTTCACTTACCAGTCCCAGTTCCTAAAAAAGTACTATATTCTCACTGAATCTACCAAATGTTATAAGATTTTTTTGCCAAATAGTTTATAAATGCTAATCTTACAAACAAAATTAATGTATTAAGTCATTTTTCCTAAGGAGTTATGGTGTGTCCTCTGCTTTGTGGTGAATTAATTTTTTATCATGAAGAGTAAATACAGTGTCTGGTCTGAATACTCACACAAGCTGTTATTCTTTCCAGTTTCTTTCAACCAGTAACTACTCTCTGGTAACCGAGAAAAACAAATGACCAAATTTAGTTTGAATTTTTTTATTTTACTGTTGCTAGTCAAACATTCTAATAAAGTGCTAAAGACACAGTATATTCTCAAGTTTTTTTTCGGATGGGCTTGATTTTATCATGAAAACAAACGGAAAGATTTTTTCCCATCTCATGATGTACTCAATTTTAACAAAAAACAGCCCAAAGTTGACAAAGGTTCAAGAAAGCTTTCTGTGAGATGGTCTTGAAAGTTATGAGCAGTTTTAGGTCAAGAAGAGAGATTCACACTGACAGAAATACTGGTGAAACACATCCAGAAGAACAGCAATAGTCAAAGGGACTGTAGCCTATTGACCATGACAGTGCCTTGGGATTCAGGAAACCTTTCTGTGCATTCAAAGAAAGAGACATTTGACTTGCTCTTTGGTGTAAGACAAATTGCTTAAATTATTTGCACATAGGCTTTCCAATCTGTATATCATCAGTAGCTGTATCAAATGCTAGAATTTATCTGTCCAGACCTAATTATCTTTACCCATTTATTCTGTGTGTATACCCCGATTCAGAGCATGTGACTGTGGACAATTCATTGTTTATTTTTGGTTACTCACTCTTGCACAAGGGAGTCCACGAGGACTTATTGATCAATGTGAGTTTTAAACATGTAAAGAGTTGAAAGTTACGTGTTTGAAATGACGTGTTATGAATATGGTGTGGCTTAATTACTGAAAGTTAAGAAATTGCAAGTGAATCCATGGCAAGACATGGGGAAACAGATTTTATTTTTAAAACTTTAAAAAAGAAAACATACTCTGGCGTTCAGTGGAGTAGTGATCACTACTAACTAGAAAGAGCATATAAAAATAGGTGGACTTCACTGACTAGATTTCAGATCATATAATGTGTGATTCTATAATCTTCTGTAGCTTTTCTCCTTTTAGTACTCAAATCCAGGCCACCCAATGTTTCAGAATGAAACTGCTTGATTGTGACACAATAATGACTGTTGTCAGTAGAGAAACTATCTCTTTTAAAGGATTTATAGAATTCACAGAGTGCTCTCCGGACAGCCACCCCTGCCCACATCACTGATTCATGGGTTCATCTCTAGTAAGACAGCAACAGAACTACTTTGCCACAGAGTACTGATAACATCTTAAGGGAGAAGAGGGTCACGCTGTCACTTGGTGAATATCATGCAACATAAAACTCAAATGCTGTAATGCTCCAAAAACCCATCAGGCATCTCAGAAAACGAGAGCCTTGCTGCTGGGATTCTGTCAGGCAGCAATTTTTACTTTGATTACCTAAAGTCACTTCATCTGTCTCTCAGCATTACATCGTCTATAACTTCTCCCTCTTTCTCAAAAGGTTATTGAATGAAGCATCAATCTTTCTCCAACTGTATGAGTAACCTTAAAAAATCAGCACTTTCTCCCTCTATTTTACATCCCAAATTCCAGTAAAGTTTTCTAGAAAAAAACACTCATAAAAAGATTTAGATATGTATGTTAATCTGTTTACAGAATAATGATATTGACCTTTACATATACCAGTGATAAGTTCTGGTGTTAAGGAAGACATTTTTATGTCATGGTCTTATCTCACAGGGAAAGTGAACAACTATACCAAAAAAAATCAGGTGGTTTCTTCCAGGAAAAGAACAAACAAAAGACAGGGTCAGAGCTGAAGAGATCTTTCAAGAAAGTGAATGTAAATGCAATCATGACTTTCGAAAAGTAGGTATGTGCTTCATCTTGACAACATTGTTTCAGAATATTGCCAGTGATTGGCATTTCTTTGAACAAGGCAAGAAAATATTTTATATTACACTATTGAACTTATTTGGCTGTTGCTGGAAAGCACTTTCGGCTGCTGTTTGTATGCACTGATTTAGTACTGATCTACTGACCACTAATATTCTGGTGTTTAATAAAAGCATTAAGTATTTTTATGCTTTTTTCTTTCATATTTAAAATCTTGTTCAAGCAGTAACCAGTTGTGTAAAACAATAGTTGCAATGATCTTATTCCGATTTCACAGGTAGAATAACAGATATGCAGAGAAAGTGGTCTGTCCGAGGCCGCAGACCAAATCACTAGCAATGTCAGAATTAGTGGTTTCAATATATAAATCACTTTAAAAGATTTAAGAGTGAGACTGCTTAAATCTGTGGCATTTAAGAAACAAAGCCATTGTTATCTCCTTAAAGAGGTTTGTACATAAATTGTTTTAAGGATTAAAAGGTGTTTAAGTACTAAAGCCCCTTTAAAACCTTAAGCACCTGAAATGTTTTATGAACATAGAGATGATGGGTCACACCGAGAATACAGAAATGGACTTTGATTTGATAACAGAGCTTGGTTCTGGAAAGAGAGAACTTGTGCTAAAAATGGTTGAAGCCTGATCCTAAAACAGACAAATCAGGACAGTGGCTTTGTGATTCGTGGTCTGGATGTGCTGAATATAGGCTTCTGAAAAGGCCTAGAAAGAGGTCTTCCTAGACTGGTGATCCCCATGGTTACAGGGTCATCCCCCTGGTAGAGAGGTCATCAGCAGTGGAAGCAAAGCAAAGAGGAAAATGGTTGAGCTCGGAGACAGAAATTTCCATTGATGGCACGGGAGAAGAAGAATCGTACAGTGCTGGCGGTATCTGAGAGAGGGATTTTCCTGAGTGGAATTGCTCCAGAAACGGGGCTTTGGACCTCCACCGGACTGGGGTTCAGGGAATGATATCTGAACTAAATTTAGGTTCTCCATAAGGCAATGCCTTTAGGTTCACTTAGCCCAGCCCACATTGCTGTTACACTGACTGATCAATAGCTGGGGAATCACCCTCAGAGCTTCCTCAGCAGCTGAGTTTCAGCTCTTTGAGGTCAGTTTGCACAAACCTCCCATATAAAAGGAATTTGTTTAAACCAAGATTAAAAATAGATTGAAACGCTGTTTAAAATCACAGAAGCACCTTGCATACTATATTTCATTTGAAGACAGCTGAACAAAAGCATATACTGAAAAAATTTTGTTTTTTCTCCTTTACAGAAAACCTCCCACCCACAAGAACTCTATGTATTGGGAAAGTTTGTGTTTTGAACTTGCTTAGTTAGTCCTCCTTACAATACTGCACTTGCAGATACACCTCTTTGTCTATGCCTGCTTATTAACTCCCCCAGTCAGAGAAGTCTTACCCATTTTTTAACAACAACCCCTCGCAGATAAGACTCTCAGTAGAAGTTCCCTTCTATGTTGTTAAGAAGATAAGGTTTAGGAACACTTGGAGGCTATATTTCAAAACCATAATCCCAGTAGGACATATTACAGATCATTACATATAGCTGCATCTGTTTATTTAGCCCTCTTTTTGATTTTTTTTTTTACAGCACATTTTTACTTTCCATGAAATTAAAATTAGGGATAGACTCCAGTCTTTGCCATATTATTTATTTCCCCAGGTAGCCACCCCTGTGTTTGAGTCAAGAGGGATAGCGTACTTGAAGAAAATGTTTTTGTACTTTGTTGTTTTCACTGGATCTAAGATAAATATTTAGTTGGGACACTACCCATACTGCTATTTTAAATTTCTTCAGAAACATAACAATGGATAATGATTTCTAAATAATGAGATATAAATAGTCTAACCTTCTTTACGGTACCTGGTAGAAGTGCCAGGTAAACAGTTTATTTAATCTGCAATTTTGCATAAATGGAGGATGCAGTAAGAGCAAAGGGAAGAGACTACCAACTGAAAACTTAATTTTTTTTTTTAAATCAACTGTTCTCATTAAAACATTAAAATAATACAGAAAAAAAATCCAAGTTCTAATATGAACTAATATTAACATAATAGATATGTCTGTTGCCAGCATCCTAAAGAATGTATTTTTCTTTTTGAATAAATAAATTACTTGTATGTACATAATGCACTGATAAGCGAGACAAATATCGACGCTTGAGCTCCTTCTAGTAAGTTATTTAAATAGCTTTCGCTGCAAAACAACTACCCTTCAGGTTTTCTAAAGTTGTACATTTCGGATAGCTAAACTGATTAAATTTTAGAAGAATTTAAAGTTAATTCATTTTGACATTAGCTCTCTGCACATAATCCTTTTCAAAGAAAACAAAAAAAGAAACCTTTCAAGCTGTTGAAAGATTACTTTCATTTTAAACTGTCATACATTGCTTTCAAAAGGTGGTGTCAAACTGCTGTTTGTGAAGAATTAAGCTGGCCGTGCCAGCTTCAAAACACCATTATCTGATAGGAATGCTTTTTCCTAATCAACTGAGTCCATAAAATCTGCAGAAATGCATTTGTGCGCATGTGATGGAAAACAATTAGCACTTACAAAACCTTCAGAAAGAAAATGTCTTTTGGTATTTTTTCCGATGACCTGGAAGAATTTAGTCATTCCATGGCAACAGAAAGTCACTGCTCCTAGTGCTATTAATCATACAAATTTATTTCGCAGGCTTGGCTGCAGTTAGAAGAGACCTTACATATTTACTGGAAGGGGCTCATGACAGCACCCTCGTCTTCTTAGAGAGGTGCTTAGCTGCTTGGATAAACATCAAGAAGTCAGCATGGTCTGTTGGACAGTGTAAAGGACTGAATGGCAGGCAACCTATTTACTGGGTTTGTTGCTCATTCACTTTCAGGGAATTTTAGCGTCTGTGGACATAGATAAGTTTCTATGAGGGAAAACAAGATATGAACTTAATATATGCTATCTGCTCAGTGTTATTTGCTTATATGTGAAGGGTATAATGAGAAAAGGAGTCAGGGTGTCCTATGTCAGACCATTGTTTCGTATATCTGCTCCTAGTTCCCTCTAAAATAAATGTTTTAATAGTTTTTTTTTGCCTGTGTGTCTGAAATCATCCTAGCTCTGTTCCGTTTTAGTATATATATATATATATATGTGTGTGTGTGTGTGTGTGTGAATGCAGTAAAATTGCTGGAGCTTTCCCTAGATTTTCAGATTCCACAGGCAGGGCACAGGAACAGCCACACACCATGGGTGGAATGAAAAGAATAGATTTATTTGCATTACCTTGCAAACCAGGAGAAAACTCTGCGGCAGTACTAAGGCAGGCTCATGCGCACGGGGAGGTGGAGGCGGGGGGCAGGACTGGCAATTCGGTCCTTGCAAGAGAAGGATCTTTCCATGCCACCTGGTAAACTGAGCCAAGCTCTGCAGCTGCACTCAGTCAGGGGCAGGCCCACAGGGGAATAGGAGCAGCAGAGCTCGGTCCTCATGAGAGAGCAGAATGAGAGTGGAAAGAAAGAAAAGCTCGAGCCTGCTGCTTTCGCCCGTGTTTCAAGGATTTCTTGCAGGCAGTGCTTTCCACTGCACTTTGATATTTCCCACAGCAGGTCAGGCACAGGACTGTGTTTTCTGAGCACAGAGGTTCTGCTTGTCAAGCACACAAGGCCGAGAAAACAATTAGCATGATGTATGTGTTTTCCGACACCTCAGCTCTTTGGTCTCTTGAGTGTTACAAGTCTACCTCCTTGCCCCAATCTTGCGGTGTTTTCCCACAGACATATTAGAGATTCACAGAGTTATATTTTAATGTTTTCCAACTTATTAATTATTGAATCCTAACATTCTGATTTTTTCCTAAAATGAAAAAGTGTTGTTGATCTTTCCATATTTAGGTCATAACATTGAGATTCTGGTAAAGGGAATCGTAATACTAACTGCCAAAATGTGGCAGGCGCAAAACATAGAGACATTGAAGCAAGAAGAGACAAGAGGAGTGATGGAGGGATATATGATTTAGAGAAAATGACACTACAATAAAATAAGAGCAACAGAATCACTAATTTGTCTTCAATAGGTAAGCCTTTGGACAAGTTTGAAGCATTAATTCTCTAATACAATAACAGCATGATACTCACAACATCCTTCTCTCTAAACTGGAGAGACATGGATTTGATGGGTGGGCTGTTTGGTGGATAAGAAATTGGTTGGATGGTTGCTTAGAGAGGGTAGGGGTCAATGGCTCAATGTCCAGATGGAGATCAGTAACAAGCGGTGCCCCTCAGGGGTCTCTTCTGGGGCCAGTGCTGTTTAATATCTTCATCAATGACATAGATGATGGGATTGAGCGCACCCTCAGTGAGTTTGTGGATGACACCAAGCTGAGTGGTGAGGTTGACACCCCTGAGGGACGGAATGCCATCCTGAGGGACCTTGACAAGATGGAGAAGTGGGCTTGTGAAAGCCTCATGAGGTTCAACAAGGCCAAATGCAAGGTCCTACACATGGGTTGGGGCAATCCCCAGTATCGATAAAGGCTGGGGGATGAAGAGATTGAGAGCAGCCCTGAAGAGAAAGACCTGGGTGTCCTGGTAGATGAGAAGTTGGACATGAGCTGGCAATGTGTACTTGCAGCTCAGAAAGCCAACCAGATCCTGGGCTGCATCAAAAGAAGCATGGTCAGCAGGTCAAGGGAGCTGATTCTTACCCTCTACTCTGCTCTTGTGAGACCCCCCCTGGAGTACTGCATCCAGCTCTGGGGCTCCCAACATAAAAAAGACATGGACCTGTTGGAGCGGGTCCAGATGAGGGCCATGAAAATGGTCAAAGGCCTGGAACACATCCCCTGTGAGGAGAGGCTTGAGAGAGTTGGGGTTGTTCAGCCTGGAGAAGAGAAGGCTTCGAGGAGACCTGGTTGCAGCCCTAAAGGGGTCTTATAAGAAAGATGGGGACAAACTTTTTAACAGGGCCTGTAGCAATAGGACAAGGCGTAATGGTTTTAAACTAAAAGAGGAGAGGTTTAGACTAGATATAAGGAAGAAATATTTTACACTTAGGGTGGTGAAACACTGGCACAGGTTGCCCAGGGAGGTGGTAGATGCCCTGTCCCTGGAAACATTCAAGGTCAGGTTGGATGGGGCCCTGGGCAACCTGATCTAGTGGAAGATGTCCCTGCTCAGTGCAGGGGCGTTGAACTAATGACCTCCATGGTCCCTTCCAACTCAATGATTCTATGATTTAAGTTGCTCTTCAATAATATTTTTAGGTTTTTGAATGTCACTTAGTATCTGAGCAACAACACAGATTCATGCTCATGATTGGTCAATGAATGCCAGTCATTTTTCGTCCCCATCCTTCAAGGTCCATCTCCTTGCCAAGAATCTCAATACTTCGACAACAGTAGCAACATCCTCTTTGTCAGGCTACTTGAGGTGTGGTTGGCACTGCTCACTCCTCCTGGGGACACAGTGCTTTGGCTGGTCCTTGCAGTGATGTTGAAAGCACATTCTGCTTTCTTTAGACACAAACAGAGCAAGGCAGAGGTCGTGTCTCTGCCTGTTACAAGACAAAAGAGAGGAGCTTTTGACCAAGGCCCACAAGAAACTGGTTAATTTTCCAGAGAAACTGCTGTCAAAATGACCTACAGATGTTTCCCACATCAGTGTCACCGCTCCCTCTGACATGCATTCTGCCTACAGCTGGGCGTGTCACTGCAACTCCCGCTGTCTGGAAGTCGTGGAAAACCCCTCTATCTTAGTATTTCCCTGGCCAAAAGAGCCTGTGTCAGAGTGCCTGTTGAACCATGTTATGTGTTACCTGCTAAATGGTTACCTACCAGCTAATTTGGACAGGTTTTAAAACATTCATTTTGAGGGAGTAATCACTTTTCAGTGAGAAAGAAATTAAACTGGGAAACTAAAGGAAAGGGAGTATTAGAAAGGAAGACAAATTTCAGGGATTAAATTAAAGATTCAAGTTTCTGTTTCCATTTAATAACAAAGTCAAACTTAGCTTGTGGGTCAATTTTGGCACCCATACTCTCACTTTATATAGTTAGACTGTGAAAAACATGTCTTTGGCCTTAATATTTATGAGGTTTGTCTCTATTGCAGAGTCCTTACATTTTGTTTTGGTTGGTCTGTATTTTTTGCTTTTCAACATATTTGCCTTCTTGTTCTCCTCTGTAGACATCCTAGGCTCACTCTAGAAAAAACAAAAGTCAGTAAGCTGGAGGTCTAGATAGACAGATTGCCCAGGAGTGACAAAACTATTTGAATTAGAGAATGACTTCCTAGTGAATGTTCCCACACATTGTATTCCCTTAAATATTTGACATGAGAACTGAGAGTACGAACAGCAAGTGCATACCTCAGAAGAGAATATGTTTCAAAACAAAGCTCCTAAGGTAGTGAGAGACAAGAAGGGTGGTTGAATTTTCTGAAAAGTGGCTGCTTCAAATAGGACAGGCAAAAACAGTGAGACAATCTGTGCAGAAAAGCATTTCTGAACTGCTGCAATCTTTGCAGTACGTGTTCAGTCAAGAACTATATTTTTTTTTCTTTTCTGAAGCAGGAGCAGTCAACCAACATGGTATCTTTACAGTAGAATACTTTCCATTGTTACAAGCAAAGCATTTATAGCCATTACTGTCTAGTCGGTAGTTTTCTTCAGCTAAAGCTAAAGCAAAACCCCAATGCTGTATGTTCTGCAGTATCCACAGTAATTCCAATTAGTTCCTATCACATAGTAAAAAAACAAAGAACAGAATTGCTATGAGGTCTTGCTGGTTGAGTAACCTTTCCCTGAGCTCAAAAAAATGGAATGCAACACCATTGGATTCTGAGAGGCAAGGAGGTATTTCCATTGGAGTGGAAAAATGTGATCAAAAAGGACTATCTAGGTGGTATCAATAAGAACAGAAAGCCTGTCCACCTGTTGGAGAAGATAAATATGCTGAATAGATTCAGTAACCAATCTAAGGAATCAGTAGGAAAATATGAAACAACAATACCTGAAACAACTTCTACCTGTGGCACACACACCCAGAATAAATTCAAGAAATCAACAGGATATATCAAAAACCAGTGTATTTGAAGTGGTCCTTCATTTTATAAACTTCAAAAGGAATATTTCAGTTTATGTAGGATTTTTTAATTGCTCAGAAAGGATGTTCTGTTAAACACTAGCTACTATGAGACCTCATAAGACTGGTGGAAAATATTTGGTCATTAATTTCAATCCAGAGACATCACTCCTTCAACGAAGGCAGTAAATGCCACTGACATTTTTAATGATGAATATTTTAAGTGATCATTGCACATCACATCTGTAAATTTAATCTGTTAACGAGTATTAATACAAGTGTAAATTTTTCATATTCTAGAGTAACTTGTTTAAAGTCACAGTTTTCAGCCAGCCTATTGTAAAGCTGGAAGAGTTCAGAAATACCTTTCTATTTTTAGCTACATTTGGACATAAGTTACAAGTTTAAGATTTTGCCTAAAAAATAGGTGGGTACTTGTGCACACTTAGAACAGGAGTAGAATTTTCATTGCATCTCATTAAAATATTAACTATTAAAATTTTAACTTATGTTGCGTTGTTTCACAAATTTTGTTTTTTAATTTCTGAAAATAATTTATCAATATGCTTCCTTTGAGTTTGAGTAGAATATGAATTTAGAGTTTAAAACCATGACTTGAATATACATTTTAAAAATAACTTCTTATGGGCAGAGGCCGTTGGTCATCAGGACTTCAGAGAGGAAATGATGATGATAACAGAGCAATTTAGAGTACTGATAGAGCAGTTGTCCGTGCAGATCTCTTGAAGTCAAGACTGATCAAGCAAAAGATTTGTTGTATATAGTTCATCATACCCACCAGGAAACAGATGCTGCTTCAATCTCACAGTCAGCCCTTATACTCACTAGACAAATCAGCCAACTGGTAAGTGAACATGAACAAGCGATAAATTGAGTACTACATTATACAGAAAAGAATGAAGAGCACTGTATTATTATAGTACTGAACATTTTAAATGCAAATATAAGAAACAAGAAATTGTTAGCATTTACTGTATGGAACAGACTTTTCTTCCTACTGATATTCTCGTCATTCCACTTACTGGAAATGTACAAATAATAGTAGAGAAAGTGTATGTGTGAGAAGAATCAGATATATTCCACTATCTGCATTCCAGAATGCCATATCGTGGAGAAGTTTCTCCCTCAACCACACTTTTTTATATTGATAGAACTGTGATTTTCTACATACATTCTCCATGCACAGACTGAAATGCTGATTTTTCAGAACACGTAAGTTAATGCTTAAATTTTAAAACATGCCATGTGTTATAGGACCTGCTAGATATTCATAAGACAATAAAAGAGGGAAAAGTGCTACTTTAAGTATTATTGTAGCCAAACAGGAAAACTTCTAACCTAGAGCTATGTTTGACAGAGTGTATTAACGTGTATGTCCTCAACATATTTGTTTTACTGAAGTCTGTTAGTAACTACATGAAATAAATTTATGGGGTTTTTTTAGAAACCTTTCCATTCTCATAAATTATTTTACCTTAAAGTACTGATATGCACTGTATCTAACTTAACCTAAATACGGTTTTTGTAAGACACATAATTTAAAAACCAAACAAAACAAATCAAACCTAAGGAGACTTACTGCAACTGCAGTTTTTATGCCTAAGCACTTGGAACACTGAATACAGGCTTGAAACTACTTGAATTTTTCTATCACAGAAGGATTTTTTTAGTACTTGTTCAAATCTGTGCCTACAAAAAAACCCTGTGCCTGCACATATGACATCCATGTTTGTTGGTAGGCTCAGTACAGACGCAAAATAGGAAACTGAATTACGGCTTCTTTAAAAATCAACAGCACAGATACTAGAGACATGAATGTTATAAGGCACCCACAATGGAAAGGTTATTTTCCAAAATTTTACAAATAATTTTAACCTATCTATAGAATCTGTCTCAGGTGAGTGAGACAAAAAGAAATTTTAATGTGGCATCAGTAATATATATTTTCAGATTAAATTTATATTTATATTTATATTTTCAGATTAAAATTATATTAGTAGAAGCAATGTGACAACAGACCACTAACAACTCTTATTAGTTGTCCCTAAGATTAAGCATATTGTTAAATAGATTAAAAGTAAAAAGACCACCACCTGAGGCAAGCATCACTCTGAACCAACAACTGTGATTGTTTAAGTCAAAGAAACAGCCATGAAAAAGTCAAGCTCGTCGGCAGTAAGTTAAGCTAAAGACCTTAAGGCTTGATACCACATATTCAGTGGCTTTGGTATTTGAACCTGTGGTGGTGGTTTTCAGTGACGGTGGATATCCATATTCCTGTTCATTTGGGTATAGAATTAAATGAAGTTACCTACAGGAAGACACAATCAAGCCCTGACTTTCAGTAGCAGTCCCCTGAGCTGGCTAACTGCAGGCTAAGGATGTAACAGGCTTGAAGCCGATGTGTAGGCACAAATGAGAACAATTAACTTATGTGTCTGTCCCCAGCCCTCCTGCCTGCAAGGAAGTGCCTCATGATGTTCTGTACTTACTGAAATCCTCACCAAAGATTGCACCTTTTGCAGGCAGGTTTTCCTGTACTCAAGACAAGAAGTGGCGCAAGCATATATCACTAAAGTCACGTTTGGAAAGAAAATAATAATGACTGCTCACAACTGACATTATGCCAGAGTATTCACGCCAGTGTGAAAGTCAACAATGTTCCTAAGCATGAGTATGGCATGACCAGCAATGAGTGAGGTTTTTTTGGTAAAATAAAACTACACCAAAACTGGGGTCCCTTAAAGTACTACTCAGCCTATTGACATGACGTGTGTGTCCACATTTTTCTTTAAGTTTCGGTCGTTACTCTTAATCCAATCACGGGTTCAGGAAATGAAACACTGGACTATTCTGATGTGCAGATAGAGAAAGAAACTAAAGATGAAAAATCTAGTAATTAAAATGTAGAATTGATTGGTTGATTTAAACGCTGTCCTGTAAGTAGGATTTTTATATCCTTTCAAGGGTAAATTGATATTCCTCTGTGAAACTGATGCAATTATATCAATTCTCAGAGCGGTTGAGAATATTGCTTAATCCATCTAGGACAGCTGCCTTTCACTTCTCAATTTCAGCTGTGACATGGTAGCCTTATCAAATTGGAGGCACTAAGGAGCGGTCTCAGAGACAGGATGAGCCACCTAACCCCAAAATGACAAAATTATTTCAGTAGTTTATTTAAGGCCTGAATCAATTTTCTGAAATCAGTCCAAATTCTTCCATTGAGTTAAGTGATCTTTAAAAGTGTGTGGAAAGTATTACCAGAATGCAAGCATTAGTTAAAAAAACATCTCTGTGATAGGCAGATATTAAATACTAGGATTCTCTATACAGAAATGCAAAATTACTTTCTGAGTCTGTGGTTTTTGACTCTAAACAACACAATTACTGAACAAAAGTTAGAAAAACAGTGAAAAAGGCAATATGGAGAAATCTGTTCTGTCATTAACGCTCAGATGGCATGCAGAAAATTACTTTTATTTTTGCACCTGCAAAATGGTGTCCCTTAAAATACTGAGGCATCTCTGTGAAGCATTTCAAAGCCTGTGGAGAAGAAATACTAAAAAAATCTATAGTTAGACAGATTAAGGTTTAATGTTTATAATTTTTGGATATTTTGGGCAAATAAGTCTTTCAGACTTTGCAGAGAGATTTACATAGATGAGAAAGTAATTTCTGCCAGGACATGATATATTACAAATGATGTATTCCTTGCTGTAGAACTGATAGGATCTCCTGAATAAATTTCTAGGTCATCCTTTTACTTTTACAGGTTTTGAGACAGGCTTGTTGTAGCTAAACCATGTCTGAAAGATGTTTGTCAAACTTGTCTTTCAAAATCTCTACAAGGTGTGGGTTACAAGTCTTGTTAGGTTTTAACACAAACAGAACAGCATATATCAGAAATGCTTTTCTCAAATATAATCTAAATGCCACTTTTTATAAATTAAGTCAACTTCCGCTTGTTAAACTTGAATTTGAAAACAGTTGATTGTTGTTCTCTTTGTAACACAGCTTTTAACATGCATTCGTGAAATAGACAAGGACAGCAGGATTTGAAGCATGGAACAGCTCCCATTGAAGAAAAAAGTGAGTTATTAGAAATGAATAATCATCAAATGAAAGAAGTGATCAGACTCATGAATGATTTTGAGACGGTGCTCTGACACTGAGGAATGTTTTCTGGAGGTTGGAGGAAGACCCTGTCTCCCCCAGGTGTCTTTCTCACTCTCACAGGCTAGAGGCAGTTGGTCTCTGGAAGTCAAGCCTACTCTAAAATAAACCCATTCTGTGAGCGAAGCAAGAATAAATCTCTTTATTTACTGTCAGGAATAGTCTGTTTTAATTTATAGTGGAGATGTTTTCAGTTGATCCTTCAAGATAACAAGCGTATTTGTCACTTTCAGTCATTGAAGCGGCAATCACATAAAAGTTGCATCTGACACACCCCTTCAGTTCCCAACAGTTTTCAAAGGATCAATTTAAACTTTATTCTTCCCAAATCTATTAAAAGGAAAAGTCATACTGAAGTCAGTTTTAACATTTCTAGAATTAAAAATAAGCAAGATCTGTCCACAATGATCAGACATTCATGTAGAAGTTAAATCACCCTGAAACATTTGGAACGTCTTATCTACAGAAGGGGTTCCAGGAAGAGATGATATTACACGTGAAAAGATAAATAACTATTTATGAAATCCTGAAACTGTCACGTTTTGTAGATTTTTGTCTACGGAAGAATCTATAGGTTTGTCTAAAAATCAGTGTCATACAACTGTGCTTCTTGATACACATGACTGAATCAGAAAATAAAATCTGTAGAACTTGAAGGTTTCTAAGGTTGTTTCTGTATAAAGGCAGAATAATCACTGTCTGTATGATATACCGTTTTATCACATTGCATATTTTTCTGATTTTACTCAAACCAATAGCTTACCCATAACTCGTGCAGTATTACTTTCCCCACAAAGCTAATTAGGTGAGAATCTCACCGCATCTTAAAAGCGTCTTCATTATCCCAAATCAATTAGTGGCTGATTTATCAATTAGTTTTGTCACAATGGTTCCAGAAGCATTCTGCACTGCAATGTGGATCAATGTAACTACCTCAGAGTCTATTAGCACAGGCTTTAAGGCACTCAGAGTCTCTGGTGGTTAATAATAATAGAGTATATTTAGGTTAAAATTGGAAAGTATAAGTTAGGGCTTTGAAATTTTAAAAGAGTAAAGCAGAAGCAAATAATGAAATACACATTCTGATAGCAATATGTTTATGTTTCAGCTCTCACTTATTGCACCTTGATATGTCTTTCACTCTTTTAACACAGGTCAGGTTTTGAAAAAAAAAGATCGCACTATTGTGACTCTTAACCACCCTAAACACTAAATGGACAAATCCTTTTATGGGATACTGTTGTAGTTTGACCCTGGCTATCAGCAAAACACCAAGGCAACTGCTCACTTACCCTCCCTGCTCCTGGGGATGGGGGAGACAATTAAAGGGGTAAAGGGACTAATGGATTAAGATAACAATTTCAGAGGCTCAGCTCAGCAGGGGATATTTGGAACTTTTTTAAGGGTTGATCTTCCTTTCTCTGAATTACAGATTATACTCACAGCTTTCTATTTCACCTTTTATTAACTATTTTATACATGGTCTCCAAAAAAAAAAAAAAAAAAAGACACATTTGTGGCAATAGTTCATGAGGGAACATTGCATGATTTTTTTTTTATTTGAGCAGATGATGTTTATGTTGAAATATGCAAATATTTAGACTTCTGGTACTTTACAGCTAAAGCCTAGACTTGATACTAATTCAGCTCTTAGTAACATGCCCTACCGTATGCCTGGATTTTTGTGACCTGGGAGGCAAATCTAGCACCAACTCAGCTCCAATCCCACTTACAGGAAGCTGGATGACATCTTATCAATTCATCCTCAGCTCAGCACTTCTGTAGGGTACTTTTATAAGCTAACCCATTCTCTTGGGAAGAACTGATTCCCCTATGTGGCTTTTAATCATCAAAAAACTGGAGTTAGGTAAGAGGATGTATTGGGTCTGGCTGAGATGGAGTCAGTATCCCCACAACAGCCCTCCCAGCGCTGAGTGTTACCCTGGCAGCCAGCAGGGTGTTTATAACACATCCTGGGAGGGGGCGGAGCTGGGACAGCTGACCCGGATTGGCTGTTCCATACCATGTGACCTCATCTCAGCCATAAAAGCCAAGGGAAGGGAGGAGGAGGGGGGTAATTGTTACTGCATTTGTCTCTAGGAGCAGCCGCTACACCTACTGGAGCTCTGCTTTCCTGGGAAGTGTCTGGACATTGCTTACTGAGGGGAAGTAGAGAATAACATCTTTGTTTACCTTTTGTTTCTGTGTGTGGCCTTGGCCTTTAATTAAACTGCTTTTATCTTGACCTATGAGTTTTTCATTTTATTCTCCCCCTTTATTTTGCTGAAGGAAGGAGGGGATAGAGGGGCCTGGTGGGCACCTGGTATCCAGCCAAGGTTAACCCACCACAGAGGAAAAGAAATGTAGAAAATTGAGGCAAAACATCTATCTTGCTCTCCTCAGCCTTCTGTTATTAACATGTTTCTACAAAGTGATTAATCATAAATTATTAATGTCAGCCTCACTGAGATAGAATGTCTCTCCATTATTGAGATCTGTCTCCCAGGCACTCTGGCAGGGGTTTTGACTGATAGAACACCTATTTGCATAATCATGCTGGCACCTGTGTGCAGAGCTAACTTACTGTAGTGTTGACACAATGGCACGATAATATTTGTGCCTAGCATAACCTTGGTGGTCCACAAAGAGTCCTTCTAGATAAGAGGATTGTAAAGAAGTCACAGTTTAAAGTTATAATTTTGTTGTTGTTAATGCATAGTTTTCATTATATTCCATCTATAAGAAATTAAACTTATTTTGGTGTGTATGAAACAGCTGCAGAGTATGTTATGCTAGGAAAGTAGCTGCAGAGAAGAGTAAATACAGAAAAACAAACCAGTCTGGTTTTATCCTGTTGGGATATTACTGCTTCTACCTTTTTTTTTTAAACTGTTATCATACATAAAATCACTATAGAAACACTTTAAATTCTTAACAACACTGAATCATTATTATTTGAGTTCTCTCTGAACACTGTCACTTAGTTTTGCCTCAGTTTTCACACAAATGAAGATGTTCTTATAGTAACCATGGCTTTACTGAAGATAGGTGCCTTCTGTTTCTCATGTGGATGGACTATTTTACATAAGAAAAAGATTCTTAAAAATGAAACAATAGAGCCAGTCAGAACTAAGTATTGTGTCTGGCCAGATAGTCAGGTTTTAATTAAAATATTAAAAAATCTATTAGGTGATGGAAATTGCGACTAAAATGTTTGCACAAGTTGAGTGACACAGAATGAGTATATTTTTTGTTATCGATATATTGGGTTTTTTATCTCTAGTATTTTTTTTTCAGAAAGACCACACTAGTACTTATATACAGAATGCCGTGTCTCTACAGCCCCTGACTCCAGTTCTGTTGGAGAATTCTGAAGACCCCATTATACTGAGTTGTCAAAATGTTCTAGTGAAGTAGAGGCAAGTGATACAGTATTTGAACTTCTCCTGCTATTGGTTTAAGACAGTTTCAAAAAACAGCTCTCTGACTTGCTAATGTTAATGGGAAAAAAATCAGCAGGTGAATCTGCACCATTTTTATGTCTTTCCAGGCTGCTGTTTTGTACAGAGAAGACATGATATTTGAGGATCATTCATAAACTTAAAAAAGACAGCTATTAATGGGTATTAGGTTTCCTGTGGTAAATTAAAAGTAACTTAAAACAAAGAACTGGTCATACATTTTTCACTCTTGTAAATTAATTTCATTTAAGAAGACACAACACATCTGAAGAAAGGCAGTGGCCTGCTATAATTTCCATTAATATTTCATTGCTGTGACCATTAAAGATTACATACAGAGGCAATATTTTCTCCCTAATAACCGTTTAAATGCAAGTTAGTCCTTTCTCTCTTTTGTGTTGGAAACAATGAGGCAGGAATGTAGCTACTGAAAGGCTGAAAATTGAATGACTAAACAAATAAGGTTTGTTAGTGTCCTGGGTTAAGCTGAGACAG
>NW_010137122.1:0-903 GCF_000699245.1 Pterocles gutturalis | reverse complement strand
GAGGGAGGATCCCGAAACCCACGGAGCGGAGATAACGATTTGGGCGTCGCAGGTGGTGCAAGGTTGGGGAAAGGCCTTGGAGAGAGATGCGGAGCCAGGAGAGAGCACCGAAACCGCAAGCGGAGGCAAAAGAGAACACTCTTCCAGGTGTTCTTGCCTATGTACTGGGCATGACATGCATGTTATGGAATAAATCATTTGTTATGGAATATCATTGGCTATTCTGAGTTTCAATTTTAACATAAGGGCAAGTCCTATGCTAGCAACCGGCTGTGCCTCTTTGCTCGTCTGCTGACCTTGGCAGCAGAACAAAACATCGGTCTTATCAGCTTCTCCTGAGCCTAAATCCAAAACACAGCCTCTTGCTAGCTATTTATGAAGAAGAGGGAGAGAGAAGAAAAAAAAATTAACAGAGTGAACTTTAAGTTAACTTTAACCCACGACAAGAGACAAGGAGAAATAAAGAGCTTGGGCTCTGCTCGGTGCTGCCACCGGGTGGTCAGAATGCGGTATTGCAGCTACAGAGCCGCGCATGCGCAGAGAGGCGTTTTGCCGTTCCGATGCTACCACCAGCCAAACAAAATGCGGTACTGCAGCTAGAAAGCCGCGCATGCGCACAGAGGATCTTCGGCTGCGATCGATGCTGCCACCCGATGACTAAAATAAAGTGCTGCAGCTAGGAAGCTGCGCATGCGCAGAGAGGTGCTTTTGCTATGCTAAGTGCTGCCACCCGCTGAACAAAATGAGGTACTGCAGCTAGAAAGCCGCGCATGCGCAGAGAGGCGCGTCGGCTGTGCTCGCGCGGCTTTCGCAGCTATTGCGCATCGTTCTCTCCAATTTTCCCACAACGACGCCATTTTGAACCGCGCCGCGCCGGGGCAGGTGAGTGGCGGCGGGTAGGGG
>NW_010137121.1:0-388 GCF_000699245.1 Pterocles gutturalis | reverse complement strand
CGCCTTGGGGACACTCCCCCACAGGTTTGGGGGTGGCTCTGGGGGGGACACGGGGACAGGGGCTTGGTGACAAATGGCAGTGAGCAGTGGCACTGAGGTGACAGCCCAAAGGTGACAGCCTGGGGTGGTGGCAGCCCACAGGTGACATCCCCAGGCTGGTGGCACTTCTCAGGGTGGTGACAGCCCAGAGGTGACATCCCCAGGGGGGTGGCACTTCCCAGGCTGGTGGCACTTTCCAGGCTGGTGGCACTTTCCAGGGTGGTGGCACTTTTCAGGCTGGTGACAGCCAGCAGGTGACAGCCCTGGGGTGGTGGCAGTGCCAGCAGTGGTGACAGTGACAATGCCAGCGGTGGTGGCCATGCCCAGGGTGTCCCTTCCCAGGGGGTGG
>NW_010137120.1:0-2988 GCF_000699245.1 Pterocles gutturalis | reverse complement strand
CCCCGATTTGAGCACCGGGTCCATCACGTCCCCAACGCCCCCGTACCATCCCAGCCGTGAATTTAGGAGCAGGAGTGGGGAGATGATGTTTTTTCTCTCCTCCCCTTCGTGCTCACACCCCCCCAGTCCTGCAAAACACTTCTCGTTCTCCTAAAAAATTAGCTTTTTCTTCCTCTTTTCTTTTTCCCTAGGGGACGCACAAGACACTTTCTCCTCGTCCTGCTTCTCAAATAGAAATCCTAGATGTTTGCAAAACAAAATATTTTTCTCCCTAAAAAACCCAGAGCTTCTAGTGAAGCACCCCTGCTCCACACCTGCATCCCTTTTGGCAGCATCACACCAGGGTATCGGGGGAGTGAAGGGGGGCTTGCATGCAGGCAGGGACTTACAGAGCTGTAATTAGGGCCATAACAAGGTTGGAGCAAGTAACCTGCCCCCGCTGTGCCTGAGTAGCACAGCTCTCCTGGCAGCATCACCCTCCTGGGGGTACGAGGAGGGACGCGGCGCTGGGACTTACCAGCCAGAAGAGCCTGTTTCAGCTCAGCATCCCCCAGCGCTGCGGGGCCAGATCGGTAGAGCACCTCGCTGTCGAGCCCTGGGGAGCAGCCAGGAGAGCACGGTCAGTCCTGAGCCCCACATCCTCCCGTCCAATGCCGTGGTAAGGACTGAGACCACTAAGCTCCCCTGCCCTGCCCACGCTGTGCAGGTATCAGGGTGTGTGGGGAGAGGTTTGGCTCTAGTGAGCTCTCTGAGCATCTCCAAACACAGGCAGAGCGGGTGGTCACGCGCCTGCACCCACATACGTCCCGCAGATGGATGCCATGGCTGCTCGTACCTTTTTTTTCCAGCGCCTCGATGAGCCTGGCCACGGTGGGCAGTGCCTGCTCAGGGAGGGTGGGGTGCTCAGCGAGCTCTGCCTGCCCGGGGAGCCCTGTGGTGGAAAGACAGAGAGAAGGGGCTTGGAAATTCCTGCCTGGAAGAATTCCAGCTTCTTTCCTTGGCTGCCCCAAGACAGGATCAAGCTGCTGCTTTGGCACAGCCACAACCAACACTTCGGCTCACGCGTGTCCAATTTTGGAGAATTCCTCCGTTATTTTATCCTCTTTTTGCAGTAAGAGTCACAGTCAGGGGCTCAGCCGCTTGCTGAGATGCAGAGACCTGCTCGTGCATGTGCCCTGCCTGCAGGGAGCGTCCCACCCTGGGCGTGGAGGTCCTTCAGGCCAAAACTGCTTCCACACCTTTCCCCCCATGGCACCAAGGACTGTCCTCTCTCATCACCCACAGCCCTCAGTGGCATCAGGCAGGACCTTTGGGGCCAGATCCATACCTGTCATGGCCATGGTTCCCTGCAGCTCTCACCCACTTGGATTCTCTGGTGTCTACAACAGGGTTGAGCAGAAGCTGAGGGAGGACTCAGCCACCCCCTTGACTGGTGCAGACCTCCCCCAGCCCTTGAGGAGCCCTTCAGCCAGACAGGGGCCAGGCTTCCCACCCCACAAATCCCCAGGTGCTGCTGGCTCCTGGGCTTTATACCCAAGGACACCTCACCCCAGACCCTGCCAGAGAGGAGCAAACCCCCTGGCAGGTGTGAGAGGAGCTTTCTGTACCCCAGGGCATGCTGTATCCATCCATCCATCCATCCATCCATCCCTCCCTCCCTCCTTATCACCCCCACTGATAAACCCTCCCTGTGCAGGTTATACCTGATGGAGACCCTGGAAGTGCAGTGCTGGGATTTCCCCCCACACTGTCTCTTTAGTGGCCTTGAACCCCCACCCTGGGAAGGAGTCAGGCAGGGGACAGGCAAAAGCTGTCAGGAGCTGCCACCAGCTGCAGCACGTCAGAAGCGTGTGTGACCATCAGGTATGGCTGATGTACCAAGAGCTCTTCGCCTGCTTTATGTGGCGAGTGGAGCTCTTCTGCTGGAAATATATTAAAAATATATGTATAGCAAATTAAATAAAGCCTGAGTGTGACTTTTCCCCTCTGAGGGGCACGTTCCAGCCCAGCCAGCTCCTGTGTTAGGTTCATCTGTCTTTGGTTTTTGCTGCCTGGCAGAAGGCAGGGAGCTCATGTGTGAAGCCAAGAAACCCATACCAATTTTAAGGAATAAAAAAGAAAAAGAAAAAAAAAAGGACTTTGTGCAGGGCCACGCTGCCTTTGACCTTTTGCAAAAACACAACCTGGCCACAGTGAGTGGATCCAGGCTCCAGTCTTTGCCATGGTGATGCCCCGGTGCTCCCTGGAGAACAGGGAGGGATGCAAACCTCCCGCTCATGGGTGGCTGATCCAGTCCCCAGGCATGGCTGCGAGCCCCGAGTCCAGCAAGAGGGTCCCTTCTGCCACCCAGTGAGGATGTGTGGGTGCCTTGGGTGGTAATGGGGAAGATTTTAGGGTTTAAAGGAAAGCACGTGGTTGGGAGCCCATGGAAAATGTCCCTGTTGTATGGATGGTTTTTTAATTAGTGAGAACTGGGCTTTGGCCTCCCAGTTGATGGCATAGGGAAAAGGTGGTGACTGCAAAAAACAATTGTCTGTTTCTCCTTGCTGGTTTTTTCTAAAGCTCAGGCTGAAGCTTTAGCCCATCTTCTCAGGGTGCCAGGCTGGACCCTGGAATCCTGACACACCACTTGGCTCCAAGCGCAGGTGAAGCAGAGGTGATGCCACCAGGGACAACCAGGCAGGTGCAAAACAGCCACCGAGCTCCTGGGAAGTCTCCTGGGACTCAGATCCACTGCAGAGCCATTTTTAGGATGCTATTTAATTACAAAAAGACCTTTCCTCACTGCAGAGCCAGCCCTGGGCACAGCTGGGAAACACAGTGTCTTGCTCCCATCCAGGGCTCCCCCTGCTCAGGGTCCCCGGGTGGCGCCGGGGGTCGGTGGGCACGGTGGGCACACATGGCAGTACGCTGCTCTTGCAGAAATACAAGCACTGGGGCCAGCCAAAAAAAAAGGTCCCTCAAAACCTCCATCTGGGAATGGAAACA
>NW_010137119.1:0-1156 GCF_000699245.1 Pterocles gutturalis | reverse complement strand
CAAATCATAATTCAGTCATATTAACCAAGAAAAGATGTTCAATTATGAACTAGGCTAACGTCCTTAGTTAAGTGCTGCGTTCTGTGAGGCAGATCCAACACGTTCCGTGCTGTCGCTCCGTTGTGTACACCTCAAAATGATTTGGGGGATGTGATCTTCAACTCAGGAATGACAGACAGTACAAATATCCACCTCGAGTAAAGACAGCTCCTTTTGTTGAGCTGGTTATTTCCTAAGCATGGGAGGTGAGAGAGGTTTACCTCCCAGACTGGGATTCACAGCAGCTGAGCTGATGAGTGCTGGGAAGTAGGAAACAGATGAGAAACACCAGGCTGTGGCTGCAGTGGTATCTCCTGTATGAGCTCACGCAGCTGTGGGAGGCTGCGAATCAAAGCCTGCTGTTTTGTGACATGGAGTACAAGCAACACAATATTTAAGAGGGGTTGAGACAGAGTGTCCTTTTATTGTTCTTTGGGTCATTTCTATGTTGTGGATTATTTTTCGACAGAAAAATGCATAAGCGTAGCAAGCCTCACCTCTCTGCGTACCCAACCAGTAGGCTAGACATTCCTGCCTATTCATTCAATTTTCCCAGCCAGTAGGTTCTCTGTGGCCTGCTGTCTTGGATACCCACGTGAGATGTCAGATCTGTAGGCTCATCTCCTGTTAACCTGATGTAGATGTACTAGGGGAAAAGGTCTACCACTACTGTTTTGACTGTATGCATTATAGTTAAAGTGAGTTAAGATCTAAGAATTTAATTGGACTCTTCCATAAGCTCAGGCCCAAGGATAGCTGTTTTCACACCCAGCCTTAGGCAAGTTTTTTTGTTTGGCGGTGTTTGGTTTTTCGTTTATTTATTTTTATTTTTTTAGGAAGTAAGTTCCATTAAGACTTAAATGCTTGGTAACACACTTTTCAAGGCAGGTAGCTACTTATCTCGTGTGGCAGATGTACCCACCCTGACAAAGACTAGGGCCTTTAGGATCATGGAAAGAAAGAGAACGCTGACTCTTTTCATGCCCTTTCTTTTCTTTGTTCCATGCCTTTACTGTGACTGGTATCAGGTACACAGACCCCACAGATGGGGTCTCCGGCCAACGGTGGTCAACATGATCATATATGATCAGAGATCAGATTTGACTAAAGTATAAAT
>NW_010137118.1:0-258 GCF_000699245.1 Pterocles gutturalis | reverse complement strand
ATGTTGGGGAGGAAAAATTAATTTTTTATTCCAGCTCCCAGCCCCCCAGTTCTTCGTTGCCTTCTCTTTTTATAATTTTCATCCTTTCTCAAAGAAATTCCCCCAAACCCTTCCGCAGTGACCAAATCTTTCCCCAGTGACCAAAAAGACAGCCAAAGTTATTTATTGTCACATCAAGGGGACCATTTACCCATGCCCTCCCACCCTGCCCAGGCAAACGGAGGGACAGCCCCATCCTGTACCCGGTCACTGTCCCCA
>NW_010137117.1:1314-2451 GCF_000699245.1 Pterocles gutturalis | reverse complement strand
CCTGACCAGCCTCTCTTCCTTGTGCAGCCCAGACGAGGACTCCTGCCAGAAGTTTGTACCCTTTGTGGGGGTGAGTGCGTTGAGGGGCTGGTGGGCAACCGGGGCAGAGGGGCAGCGCACAGCCCTGCCGATGCTGGGGATCGTCTGACGTGTCTGTCCTTGCAGGTGGTGAAGGTGGGTCTGGTGGAGCAGTCCTTCAGCGCCTCTGGTGAGTCCTTGGGAGCTCCTTCACCACTGGGGGGAGGCCCTTGTCGGTTGACCCACACTCTTCCTCCCCAGTGGACTCAGATGATGCCACAGCCTGTACCCCCTCCCTGCTGAGCTCAGTGCCAGCCACCGGTGGAGCAGCGCCCTATGGCAAGGAGACTGTGAGCACCCCGCCACCCTCCCCATCTGTCAGCAGCAGCCTCTCGGGCGCTGGGTAAGGAAGCCCTGCTCCAGTCAGAGGCAGTGTGTTTGGGTGGGAGGGTTGGAGGTGCTCAGTGGCTGGGCCGCTGTGCTCCCAGGGCAGGTAGCGGCTGGGCTGTGGGGAGGGAGGGGAGTGAGGATGGCACCCGTGTGCTGAATGGTGTTGCCCATCCTGCCCAGGTCTCTGAGCCCTGGTGTGGAGGTCATGGGCCTGCAGGTGGACTACTGGACAACACAAGGGCTGGACAGAAAGAAGGAGGGCGAGAAGAGGGAGACGGGTATCAAAAACACACTCAAGAGCAACTTCCGCTCACTCCAGGTCAGCCGCATCCCCTGCGCAGGGGAGCTGGTGCCCCCCAGCACCATGGCCATGACCGTGGTCACCAAGGAGAAAAACAAGAAAGGTAACCAAGCCCACCCTGGGGTGCTCTCTGGCTGTGGGGCCACAGTCCGTTGCAAAAAAGGGCAGGGGGGGCAGCTTGCAGGTCTGAGACTTGCCCCAGCAGGGGCCAGTCAGTGCAGCCAGCCCTGGGGTGAGGCCTCCCACCCGGGGCCAGCTGGGGACATCCTAAGGTTGGTCCTGTCTGTCTTTGGCTTCCAGTGATGTTCCTGAGCAAGAAACCAAAAGAAAAGGACCTGGAGCCCAAAAGCCAAGTCATCGAAGGGATCACACGCCTCATCTGCACGGCCAAGCACCAGAACACCATGTTGCGAGGTGAGGGCTGTACT
>NW_010137117.1:957-1289 GCF_000699245.1 Pterocles gutturalis | reverse complement strand
CTGCGCCTCACTGCCCCCTCTCCTCTCAGTCTCCATAGATGGGGTGGAGTGGAACGACGTGAAGTTTTTCCAGCTGGCAGCACAGTGGCCAACGCATGTCAAGTACCTGCCTGTGGGCATCTTTGGCTACTCGAAGAGTGTGTGAGATGCGGGGGGCAACCCTGGGATGGAGCTGTGGAGGGTCGCAGGAGGAGACAAGGAGATGGAGAGACAGATGTACTCTAGTCCCCTCTTCTGCAGTCCAGCCCCTGCCTGCTCTGCAGAGGGAGATACCACACATGCACAGCTCCCTGCGGGCCAAGACCCGTGAAGGTGAGGTCAGTGAGACCAGG
>NW_010137117.1:675-899 GCF_000699245.1 Pterocles gutturalis | reverse complement strand
GGACAAGGGTTGGCACCAGCCAGCAGAGACCCAGGAAGGGCACTGGGCCCTGCTCTCCCCAGACGCGCCTGCCAGGACAGCTCCCCAGCCAGCGGGCGCCCAACTGGGCTGGACCCAGGCGCGTTCCCCAGCACTGGAGCCAGGAGGAGTGCTCGTGGCGGGGGGGTGTGGGAGGGGGGTGTGGGTGCTGAGCAGGGCCCCCCACCCCTGTATCGCCCCTCACA
>NW_010137117.1:356-589 GCF_000699245.1 Pterocles gutturalis | reverse complement strand
AGCAGCGCTGCTGTGGCTGTTCCCCGTCATGTCCTCATCCTTTCCCCACCAGCCCTGCCCCACAGTGTTGCCAGCTGGAGGTGTGGCATGGGGGCATCTGGATGTTTTTTTTACAAGATTCTATTTTTGTTAAATTTATTGTACGGTTACTTTTTGGGATTAATTTTAATAAATTAATGCTGGTACCATTATGGCAGGGGGGCATGTGTGTGCCTCCCTGCTTGTGGGAGAGA
>NW_010137117.1:0-265 GCF_000699245.1 Pterocles gutturalis | reverse complement strand
GCCCAGCCATGGGCCAGCTGAGCTCTCCAACAGACTACCAACGGGGCCTGGGTGGAGTTTGGCTCATTTATTTAAAATAAAACCCACAAGTACTCAGCAAGAGACAGGTTGGACCTAGCCTGTGTCCTCGCAGCCCAGCCAGGTCCTTGTCTACCTGAAGGTGGAAAAAGTCTGTCTCCTTTCGGCAGATGCCAGGCTTGCTGCTGTCTTGATCTCTACAGTCTGGAAGGCAACCTGGGGCAGGACCTGGGAGGTGAGGGGTGTT
>NW_010137116.1:0-323 GCF_000699245.1 Pterocles gutturalis | reverse complement strand
CAGAAGTGAGGGGAAGCTGAGTAGGGGTGGAAGGCTGAGAAAGGATGGTAGACTGGAGACCGGATAGAGGCCAGAAGTGAGGGGAGGCTGGAGAGTGGGTAGAGGCCAGCAGCGAGTGGAAGATGAGTAGGGGTGGGAGGCTGAGAAGGGATGGCAGACTGGAGACCGGGTAGAGGCTAGAAGCGAGGGGAGGCTGAGAAGGGGTTGTAGGCTGGTAGAGTGTGTAGAGGCAAGAAGGGGTGGGAGTATCAGAAGGGCTGGGAGACTGGAGGCCGGGTAGAGGTTGGAAGCGAGGGGAGGCTGAGAAGGGCTGGGAGGCTGGA
>NW_010137115.1:0-459 GCF_000699245.1 Pterocles gutturalis | reverse complement strand
GGAGACCATGGTTGTCTTAGGGACGAATGGCGTCTGGATCGTTGTCTTGGCAACGGTTGGCGTGGGGACCATTGGCGCTGGGGAGGGTTGTGTCGGGAACGATTGTTGAGGAGACGGTTGTTGTGGGGAAGGTTATTCTGGGGGTAGTTGCATCAAGGACGGTTGGCATGGGTGCAGTCATATCAGCGTCGGTTATCTCGGCGACGGTTGGTGTGGGCACTGTTGTCTTGGCGACGGTTGGCGTGGGGACCATTGCCTCGGCGACGGTTGGCGTCGCGAATATTGGCGTGCGGGCCATTTTCTCGGCGATGGTTGGCGTGGGGACCATTGTCTTGGTGACGGCTGGCTTGAGGACGTTTGCGTTGGAGATGGTTTTTTTGGGGATGGCTGGCGCAGGGACAGGTGGTGTGGGGACCGCTGGCGTTGGGACCGTTGTCTCGGCAACGGTTGGTGTGGGGA
>NW_010137114.1:0-4774 GCF_000699245.1 Pterocles gutturalis | reverse complement strand
TCCTTTTTTCCCTTTACCCCTTTAATTCAATCCCCTGTCCTCAGGTGGGGGGGGGACTGGGTGAGTGGGTGTGTAGTTTGGCCCCGAGCCGAGGGCAAACCCATCACAAAACCCCAACAAAATAGAAAACAAGATAGAAATGAATACGGTTTTTTTTTTAATAAGTGCATAAAATATTAGTGAAGGTATTGCCACGGATTTTGCCAAGATTTGAAGGCAGTATTTATGCTTTTCAGCACTATACACATCTCCATGCATTTAACTATAACTTTATTTAATCTACTTTTTCCAGATGAACATAAACATGTTAACACCATACATGTGTCAGAAAATCACTATATGATTTTTTAGAATTTGAAAGTACAAGAACAGCCAGGTTTAATGGTGATTGTCTTACTATGACACAGGAAGGAAGAAACTAGTCTAATGCCTCAGCCATGTACCACACACCTGCCCATTTCTTGATTAATTCCAGAGTGATGAAGACGTCCCAGGTAAAGTATGCATAACAAAAAAACAAACCCAAATACCACACAACAAAAAATCCAACCAACAACCACCACAAAAACCCCCAAGAAACTCACACCACAATTTTCAAACTTCAGTGCAGGAAAGTTAGCTTTTCAACACAGACCCATAGCTAAACAGGTGGAGCTTTTGTTCTCTCCTTCCCTCACAGATATGCTCACCTCCAAGACAATTTATGTGAAAAGTATTCAAGAATACTGTGCTGAAAATGCCAGGAAAACAAAAATGAGAACAAACTGGACTATAGCTTTCTTCAACACGGAAAAAAATCAACCCAAATGAGAAATCATACGTTGCTAGCAATTTAGTCAGTGGTATTAGAAGAATAAAGGAACAGAATTTGAAAGATTACTGTTGAATGAGATAAAATGTGAAATTTAAAAGCCCTTTAAATAATGAGTTTCTTGCTGTTAAAATTTGCTACAGCTAGATAGCAAAACAATTACTTTGTGACAGATTGTGGGGAAAATGGCAACTTTATTTAAAGGGCAGAAAATTTAATACAGTTATTTCTTTCTTTATTTTCTCCTTTGTGTTGTGACGCTTTCTGTGTGAGTGGCTGTCAGGGGCTTCTATGGATGATAACAATACAGTAACAAGGGACCACAAAACACAGTGTTTCTATAAGTGAACTACCAGTGGACATGCACAATGGTTCTGCTTCTTTTATAAGTTTCCTGGTAAGAGCCGGCCAGGAAATAACACTTTTCCTTTTGAAAAGAAATAAAAATCACCAATGAGCGCGCTGCTTTAGTAAGGCACTGTTTGGGGTGCACCGGCCTCTTTTGTCTTTAATGCTGCAACAATAGCTAGGAATTTGTATTTTCTCAGAAATACTACCCAACATTTTATGACATCCTTGTCTAATTCTAAAAGTGTTAGGTAAAGACAGTTTGATGGGTTTTACGCTGTTCAGTGGTTAATAACAACTGGCTCTATTTCTTGGAAGTAAATTCTATAGTTGCCCAAATATCTCGCAACAGTCATCTGTGTAGATTTTCTTTCCCGCTGAAACCACAGGGATTTCTAGGGTGTTTCCTGCACAATGTGAAATGTTTGCAGTACTTTTGAAGTCGCCCAGCTGAATTAGAGTGGTAACTAGTTTCTTTTCTTGTGCATGTTTTGTTTTTTTATTCTGGACACCTCAGATGAGACTCCTGTGAGAGCGAGTTGCTGTGCCTCTCCTGGAGGAGGTGTTCTTCCTAAAACCAGCATGAGCCTATCTTAGAGTTGTCACTCCTAAATACAATTTTTTGAAGTATTTCTGCAGAAGGAATGAGGGAGTTCTATAAGGGGAAAGCAGAAGAATGATCCTGCACAAACAGTGCAGAAGGAACTTCATGTTATAGCGAGGAGCCAAAACGGCCTTTGAAGTGGCCTTTGGCTGAGTAGCTGGAGAGGATTTTACCAGGCCCAGGAACTTGGGCTTGATTAACCTGGAAACTGGTCCTTTTCCTTTCTTACGATTACACAAGTAGCCATCTATTACAGAAAGGGCAACTATTCAGCTATAAAACAACAAATTAAAAAAATATTTCAGTGCCTGCCTTTCTGTATTTACATCCTGGAAATACACTTATGATAAAATTAGAGTTACTTGAAGTCAGGCTACATCATGGTCCTATTGATCACCCAAAACAATCTGTGATGTTGCACATGTACAATGTGGTAGAAATAGAAGAACAGATGATTAGCAACAAAGACATATAAATATGAACGAACACTTCTGTAGGTCAGGAGAGCAACACAAAAAGAATAAGTCAGCTAGTAATTCACAAGCAAAACAAGACTTGAATGGTCTGAGGTGCTTTCACAAGTTCCACATGTGTCCAGAATGATTTTAAGAACTTCAAAATCGCATGAACTCTGGAAAACAGGGAATGCATTAGGATAACCTAGGAGCAGGAACTGCTTTGGAAGAACGGCTTGAGGCCAGATGTAGTAGATGTAGTCAAGGAAACCATACTTTTGTTATCGTTATGCAGGTATTTTACTCCTTGCTATATGACAAAAAATGATGTCGGGGCATTTAATTATAAGGTGACAAACCGGTTTATGAAGAAAAAAAGGGTGGACTGCCACAACTTCTAAATATATTGAATTGGAATACTTTCTAGTGTTACCTCTGCCTATTTTAATTGCTAAAAATTACCACAATTAATGTGCAGTAAAAGTTGAAGTTCTGCATATTTTTCATAGAGTTTTCCGTTCATTTTGATCAATTGTGGGACACCATTTTTCCAGAAGTCCCCCTAACAAATGTAACTAATTTAATTATCTTTTACTGTGGTTGGCTAAATATGATAATTTTGGGTTTTTTTGGGGGGAGGTTGAGGATTTGGGGTTTGTTTGTTCTGAAAGGGAATAAATTATACACTTAAATATGAAACAAAAATACCAAACAAGCAGACTTATGAGGGTGATTCAGGGACCTACAAGACATAAGAGAATATTTCTTATCTAAACTATTTATTAGACATTTTTCTTTGTAATATAACTTCATGAAAACTACAAAAAGATTAGAAGAGATTTTGTAATACAACTGCAATCTTTACATCCCAGGTTTTTAGTAGCCTGTGTCTCCAAGGAGAAGCTTTTTTTTTTTTTTACCATCTCCCACAGTCACTGCACTGGGGTAATGTCCAGTTTCCAAAAACCTAGCACACTATACTGAAGAATTTTTCAGACATTGGTATCTGCAAGACAGGGGACCTGCTACCTGTTTCTTAGGCTTCTGGGGTCAACAGGATGCAGCAGTTAAACAGACCAGTTCTTCACTGAGCTGCTTTAATCAAATTCTGTTAAACCCCTAGCATTATAAAACAACATGGAATACAATTGTTACTTCAAATGAAACAAAAAAACAAAACCAAAAAAGAACTAAGCAGTTAGCTTGCATTATAATTTGACACCATCCCTTGCTACTCTTCAATATATTGGATAAAAAGAAAGCATGCACTTTTACAGCTCATTTGCTTCTATTCTTTGAGACTACACGTAAATAACTCTAAGACCTTTAAAGAACATTAAAATACCTCAATTTCACACTTAGAATATTTTAAATAAATGAAGACTCCATTTGATCCCTATCATTCCAATATTTGGTTTTGTTTCATTTTTACCTGTCCATCTGTAAGTGGCCTCTGTCGGTAGTTCTGAAAACTCCTCTAATAGCTTCTTATGGGCTCAACTTGTTTCCTTTTCCACCTTGTACTAAAGTTTCTTAGATCACCTAGGACTAAACACTTTTCCTGTACATAGCTTTACACTAAGTTCTAAGGTATTCTACAGAATTCTTCCTGAACTTTAATATGACAATTCAAATAAACCAGATGTGCAGAATGACTCTAAATTTCTCCTTTTCACACTGTAAGAATTGACTGAACTTAGAAATACTTATGCTTTACAAACACAGCCAACAAGCTGATAAACTTATACAAGCACCGTCTGGAAGTAAATTTTTACGAAGAGGCCATTTTTGGCTCTTTTTTTTTTTGCATAATGCTAAGAGAACACTAATAAAACATAAACCATTATAAAGATCAGTACTGACCCTAGAGAACACACCATAACACCTTTAGCCTGCCATTTGGAGAGGTGGTTTACTTTGGTTTCCTCTACAATTTTTTTTTAAAAAGACATACTTCCTCCAAAGAAAGATGAATGTAGTTGTTCCCAAATTATTCTTTGGGGTAGCCTCTTTCTGTCCAACAGTCCAACCCCATGTAACAACTAGACATTCTAAATACTCTGGCTCTGCTGTCATTCAGGATGTGTAGCTCTTGGGTCAGCAAAAAGGAGCAGAAAATTCTGCTTCATGACCAACAACTGTAGTTATGACTTACCTCTAACCACTTCCCGCTGAGAGCATTTTACTCGAAGTGTTGGACAGGTTTTAGCCGACACACAGCTAACAACTATCCCATTTCTTTAAGCATCCCAGAAAAAACATATTTAAGGAGAGATTTAAAGAGGAACAATGCAGCAGCAGAGGATGTTTACAGAAAACTCTTCCCAAGGGTCCAGGTTGCATGAGAAAATGCCTTAAAGCACTTGTCTAAAAGCACAATGTAACAAGTACACCAATATCACAAAATGATCAGTTGTGTGCACTGGTTTCATGATGTAAATGATCGCAAAGGGGAGATTTCTCCCCAGAGGAAGTCAGGACAAAGGAGTTTACTCTGGTAGCTGTAGACTGGGTTAAGGACCGGTTAACTAATCTGGACACCCATAAATCCATGGG
>NW_010137113.1:37226-43096 GCF_000699245.1 Pterocles gutturalis | reverse complement strand
CCAGGAGCTGGGCAGGGAGCACCAGGCAGCTGCTCCAGCCTAACGCCACCTCCCCGATAAACAGAACGGACTCTTCCCCGCTGGCAGTGAGGGAAGGCCGGGCAGCTTGGAGGCGGCCTGGCCCCGTCTCAGCTGTCCTCTCTCCCCAGCTGAGGCTCAGCAGGGATGGAGGGAGCCAGCTGCTCCAGAAGGGGAGCGGACAGCAGCGCCCTGGTGTGATGGGGCAAAACTACATGGTCCTTGTAAGAGCCCCAGCGTGGCCCTGGGAGAAAGCGTGGAGAGCCTGTGTTCTCCTCAGCACATGCCGGGCCAGGAGGGCAGGGAGGGGGAGAAGGGGATGTGCCTCTTTAATGTCGGCATTTTATGAAAGCTTCAGACTGAGATTTCCATTTGAAACACGTACACAGATTGTGTCTTTCTCTATGCCTCTTCCTCCCTCAAACTTTTCCCTTGTCTTTACAAGAGGAGGGAAACACTAGCACACCAAGATGGGAATCTGCTGCCTTTCAGTCAACCCTACAGTCCTTGAATGTCAGGTTAAACTATGCTACTTTCTTTAAGCAAGAAGT
Organism: Pterocles gutturalis; assembly: GCF_000699245.1. Lineage (NCBI taxonomy): Eukaryota > Metazoa > Chordata > Aves > Pterocliformes > Pteroclidae > Pterocles > Pterocles gutturalis. The sequence continues at coordinate 42,527 of NW_010137113.1, read as the reverse complement.
TTTGTCAGACCACCTTTACCCTCCCCCCCAATTTTATATGGAACCACTAACCTCTATAAGGACACCCAGTGACAGAAAAGGTGTTTCTTTAAGGACCCTTATCATTTCATATTTGTCTCTGACTCATTCCCACTCATGGGATGAAGCCTGTAGAGATCAATTCCATGAGTGGGAACATGGACAAGTCTTCAAAGAATCAGCTTAATTTTATTTTCTGTCTCATCAACAGCTTTCTAGCTCATTAAGTGAAAAAATGAAACAGTTGTTTGGAGGCTTGAGAACAAAGTGTTTCCACAACAAAAGTAAATGAAGACCAGTTCCAAAGACTTCAACAGAGCCACCAATGTGATCAAAAGGAGGGTCTGATTCACATCAAAGTTGTGATAAATTTGTGGATTGAGAGATTTTTCAATATATGCTTTAATTAGAAGCTAGTAATAAAATTAATAGTGCTTTCCTGTAAACTGGTGTTCTAGGCATATTGGCCTGAATATAGAATGAAATCTTGTTTTACCCTAATATCTCCTCACAAGTGAAGTTCTGGGGGAGAAAATAAAACCAACCCACTCTATGTTTACATAGGGTACATCTCTACCCCCCGGGCACCTATACACGATCCGCTGCACCGAGCCGACAGCGCAGCAGCCATGGGCCCCGCTGCATGGGTAAGGCACCTAGGGTCTCCAGGGGTAAGAAACTCTACAAACCCTTTTGCCTCCCTGCCAAATCCAGACCTAGCCTGAGAGAGGCAGGCACCATTAGTGGCAAAGGGCAAAGAAAGTACCTCCAGAGGCTGCTGCAGGGGACCATGGTTAATCTGATCATGCTGGGTCCAGCAGCTCAGCAGCAGGTGGCCTCTGTGCCCAGCAGGTGACAAGGGAAGCAGGCACGGCTGGCAGGGTGCAGAGAGGGAGGGCGAGATGCCACAAAGAGGGACAATGGGCAGAAGTAGGATGGGGCTGTGAGGCCAGAGAGGTGCGGGAAGCACTGCACAGGGGTTGGGAATATCGAAGGACAAGAGGATAGGGGTGAGCTGGTAACGCTGGGGCAGGCGGGGAGGAACCGAACGTGCATCAGGCTGGGGAGATGCAGGATGTTAGGCCATGCAGAAGGGTGATACTACGCAGAGTCCGACATGAGGCCAGAAGCAGTGATTGTTGTGGAACAGCATATGATGCCCAACTGTTAGTTAACAACTCTGACAACTTCTCACTCCTTTTCTCAATGCAAGGATCAAAACCTCAGGCTGGAGGCTATCCTATATTCAGGCCAATATAACAGTACTGTTATCTTCTGCAAAATTTCAGGTAACCTGGTTGCCGTACCAGATGTAACTCAGACCATTCTCACAGATGAAGAATTCAGATTTTGTTCCTCTATGACCAAAACTAATTAAGCTGACTTTGAACTGTGTTTAAGTGTCCTTAAAAATGCATCATTAGAACAAATATAGTGTGGATCCAATCTTTGACATTTACAGTGTTTTATTAAAAAAACATGTACGCACTATTATCTCAGTACCATTTCTCAACAGATGAGGCAATTAAGAACTTCAGTATTGATCCCTGAATAGCAAATAACCACTTTCGTTTTTTCTTGTGGATATATAGACTGAGCAATGGAGGTAAAACTTAAAAAAACACTGATCCTCAAATATTACACTTTCCAAAGACCAGCTGAAAGAATTTTATGAGTAATATTGCCTGCTTGTGTCTCAACATATTATCACTTAAAATCCTCATTCTTATTGGTGCTTTCACAACTGCAGGATGAATGATTATATGCAGTATCAAATATAACAAACACATTACACAAAAGCTCATATATAATACTATTTTTAAAGAAGTATATACTTAAAGCAGGATTAAAGCAGCCTCTGTTCAATGCACACCTGATGTTTGCCCACTAAAGTCCTCAGATTTTGGTCTTAACCAGTTCCGCTGACTCTTCTTGGAGGAAACCAGAATCCAGTACTTCCCATTTTTACTGGTCTGAAAAACAAAAGGAAGAATGGACTAGACTCCAGCGTAACCAGTATATTCAGAAAGGCTGGGATGCGGCAAGACCAGGGGTTGGAAAGAATTGGAAAGGAAAAGTTAAAAGGGATAGATCTAACCCATGCACAGAACATGTACTGTTAATTATAAACTGTAGGAATCCATCGCTCTTGCAGTATCAGTAGCAATTATGCACTTCAATTTTCAGTATACTTACATCATTTCAACTAACGCTACACTGGACAGCAACACATAAAGAGATAAAATTAGACAAAAGCAAAGGACTTGTCAATAAAGTTAAAAAACAAAACAAAAAACTCCACAGACCACAAATAATTCAGACATAACAGTGAAAAATGTAAAATGTTGGGTCCAGACTTGAGTTTCTTACTCAGAAGGAACTGAATAAGGGAAGATTTCTGGATTAGGCCCAACTTTACTAGAACCTAATGCCTTCATTCTGCTTAATTATACAGGAAATAGCAGCTTAAAAGGTGACCTGCAAAGGAAAATAAAATTAATTTAAAAAAATAATGGAGCCTCTTAATAATGTACATGCTACAGGTAAATCCCAAGAGAGGGCAAGTCTAGGTGTGCCTGAGCAAATCCAGAGGGCCTTTCTGGAATTTCCCTTATATCTCCCTTTTCTCTGCCACCATCCTTTTGTAAATTTGCAGCATGTCTTCCTTTTCTTGCTAGAAGGCCTTCTGGATGACACAGGTGTAAGCAGGAAACACGTTCAGCAGCTCACTGTAAAGGGGAGGTTTATCCCCTCCAACTCTTCCAGATATGTAAGGGCAAAGCCCCATACAGTGCGCATACCCTACACGGCATAGCAGGCTAAAGGTATTTGGCAGGAGCCCCAGAGTAATGTAATATTTCCCCCTCACACAAACCATTTTCTCTTCTCACTTCCCATTCATTCCAGTAAAGAATTCTCCCTTTTGGTGCTGAGTTCAGCTTCACGTAGACCCAGCCTCTTCTACCAGTAAGCATGCACGTGAGCAAACCGGCGTCCTTGAACACCTATTAAAGGCAAAACTACCGCGGAGCAACCGATGGAAGCACTTTGACAGCTGAGGAGCATTTATTTGGAGCTTTGAACATACAGGCAGGAGGCAGAAACAGCTCCAGTACCCAAAGAACAAGTGAAAGCTTTGTTTTCAACTAATGATCGAGAGAGGGGGTACAACCCTCACCTCCTCTTTTGGAGGTCCCTAAATCCCCTTGGTTCAGGAAGAAAATGCTGATGACTCTCCATTCATTCTCCCAGCAAGACCCTCATAAATTAGCTACCCTGCAATGCCTATCTCGACATCTTCCACTACCACACTAGAAAGGAAGAGCTTCATTATCCAGATGTTTCTACTAATGTAGCTCACAGTAAGTAGACAATACTTAAGATGGCCACATAAATGTAATGGAGTAAGTCCTTGTGGACTTAGTCCCTCTACTCTTGGTATTTACAGACTGTTTTGTGTTTTAAAAAAAACACCAAATTTTATCTAAAACATCATAATGCCTTCTCAACAGTATTTAACATTTTCTCTTAAATGCTTACGGTGCTCAATTCTCATCACACATCTAAAGTCGCTCTAGCAAAAAGCAGATGCCTTCAGAGATGGGCCATGGAAAGCCTAGTGTACCAGGGGCAACCGAAGCAACTGAACAAGTAAGAAAAACACCAGATGTAGTTAAAATGCTGAAGAGAATGAAGGAGGAAGGTCAGGTACTCTTATCCATCACCTTACAAATACAGCAAAATCACAATGCAGTGGATCCAGATGATGGCAATGCTATACCTACACCTAGCTGGGATCTCTACTTCTACGAGACCATTATTGAGCAAAGAGCTTAACAACATACACACAAAAGGGGATAAGTTTGGATGAATAATAAAAATATCTGCTACATTTGACAGGATTGAGAACAGAAAATAAAAAAATTCATATGCTTTGTGACTATAAATCAGCTACTGGGTAAAAGACTTGTTCTTATGCACAGAATACAAGAGTTGTCCATGATAATGCTGATTTTTATACCACCTTTCTCAGAAGCTTTTGGTGCTAGAAAATCTCTGAGGCAGAATACTGGACAAAGATGTACCATTCTTCTCATAATTGCTTAGAGTTACAGAGTTATTCCGTTTTCTTCTCCACTAGATGTGTTAGGAAAAATTTTTAATGAGCAACAAAGCTCAAATTATTCTCCACATGAAGTAGAAGCATCACACTGCAAAGAGTCTTGTCACACGTGCATGCCCAAAACACACTTGGGAACTAGTAACAAAATATGACTTCTATAATTTGTCAGATTATAATTCTTAGAATTTACTAGATCTTCCAGTATCCATGAGGCACTAATTTTGCTAACTCCCAAACACTCAGATAATTCCAGGTTAGACAATACTTGAATTTCTACCATCTAATTTCTACCATCTAAGGAGTCAAAGAGAGAAAAAAAAAACCAACCCAAAACCCCCCAAAAAACCCTAAACCCTAAGCTAAATAATTTATTCCTGGTTCTAATATTAAAAGACTAACATACTTTTTTCCAAAATTCACAGTTCCTCTTTAAAAATCTGAAAAAATAGCTGCACTTGAAAATGTTTTAAAATATTACTTGATATCTAAACTAAAAGGATAATGAGGACATTACAGGAATACAACCAATAATCCTCTTCCTAACTTGTATTTCTTACTTAGCCCAGTAAAGGAAAACACCAGTTTCATGGTTATTTTCCTTCAAAATAACAGAGCAATGATGAGGACGCAGTATTGCGAACACAGTATCTGCCACTGCGCCTGGTATACAGAACAGTGAATCTAGCTTCAGTTCCTGAAATTAATCAATTTTAACCCAGGGGAAGGGTCCTAGAAACATTAGAGTCATAATAACGGTAGAACTGATTAAAGATTTAATAGTACTACAGAGTCATCCTGGGTTTTAAAGGACTTTAAGGAAACAAAACGAAAAGCAGTTACTTACCCTATGGAAACTGTGATTCTTTAAGAACTGCTGTCCGCACAGACCCCAGGTGAGCATGTACTCACACAAACAGGATCAAGTTCTCTGAAGACAGTAATGTCCATCCATGCTGTGCCTGTGAACCCTCCCAACAGCTACTGACAGTGCTGTAAGGCAGAGAGCTCCCAAACCGTGCCATGCACATCACCGCACCACCTAATGCTGTCTGCAGCAATGGCAGTGCCCAGAGTCGCTCTTCACTCACACCATGGAGCAAGAACCGTTACGTGCACCGTTGCCATCGATGTGCTGCCTTGGGAAGTGGCAACCTTGCTTT
>NW_010137113.1:0-37195 GCF_000699245.1 Pterocles gutturalis | reverse complement strand
TCTTTGTTTTCCGGTGTTTGCTGCCCCCCTGCCACTCCCAAACCTCTGCTCCCGTCTCAGGGTTTTAGATGCTCGTGTGAAAGAGCTGGCAAGGTTTGCTGCGGCTGATGAAAAGGTGCAGGGCCACGGGACAGAAATACGTGGGCCAGAGCTGATGTCCTAGCTGGGAGCACAGTGGGAGGATGGGAAAGCTGAAACACAGACTCGCACCCTGGTTTGAGAAGAATGAGGATGAACATGTGCAGCCTGAGGAAGGCAGACGCTGCTGCTGCTCAGGGGGGTACTGGAGCACGCGAAGCTCGGGATGCCCTGGTCTCGCTCAGGTTTGCCAACAGTAAAGGCTCCTTCAGAGCAAAGAACAAGAGATGGAAAAGGACTGACAGAGGAAACCTGCTCGATTCGAGCAGCCAGGGACAGCTGGGTGAGCTGAGCTGGAGGAAGCATAACATAGCCCCTTATTGTGGCTCAGAAGAGCCAAAGTGACAGTCAGACAGCACCTCCACTACAGAGCAGCACAACTGAACTACAAATCTCACCATGACTGCCCCTCTCAGCCAGGGCTGTTCAAATTGCACAGATGTCACCAGAGCTCCTGAAGATGAAGGCACTTACCCCTGGGTTAAGGCAACCAAAGAAGGAACACCACTTAGCCTCCTCCTGCTTTCCTTGTGCTGGGGGCTTACACACAAGCCTCTCACTAACCGGTTCAGCCTGTGGAGGTGCAGATTTCACACTCCTGCCTTCAGACACTTCTGCAGGGACAGCTGTTAGAAGGGGCTGAGGGCGTAAGTGGCGAAGTATTTGCATCGCTCCAGGACAGCACACTGGGACCTGCAGCCCTGCAAGGCTCAGCCATCCTTCCTGGATCATCAAGGACCAATGTGCCCACTTGCACTGACCTCAGAGTGAGCAGTAGGTCTGACTGATTTTGCAGAAAAATGCTACGCTTTTTGCAGCAGAAGTCTCATCTCAAAGTAGCTGCAGGTAGCAGAAGGTCTAGCTGCCAACCCGGGACATCCAGAGGTCCCTCTCATGAATTAACTTTCAGTAAGGGACAATCTCAGCTGGAGAAGCTGATCGCACCAATGGAAATACTCACACAGGTAAGAAAAACCCATGCCTAACTGGCAAAGATGTACTGATGACTTTAGGGGTGCCTTTCTCCCCTGTTGAATTAAAATCAGTCTTCTGACTGATGCAGGGGTCTGTGTTAGTTTGCTCTTGGCAGGCCATCTGATCCACATTTATCTGAACAGCACGTCACTCTTTAAAGGCAACAGCCAGTGAAGCCTGTTCACCTTTGATGCCCGTGTTTAGAAGGAAAATCCTGTCTTTGGTAAGAAGATGCTGCTTCTCCCACATTTGTTCTTGGCTGGATGGGGCTGGAAGGGGAAGGGATGACAAAGGGAGGTGTCTCTCTGTGTCCCGAGTTCTCCTACATCTGGAAGCTCAAGTTGAAGCTGGAGGACAAAGAAGGAGGAAGAATGGGCATTGCTGGGGTGAGACTGTTAACCAGAAGGTGGGTTTGCCTAGGCCAGAAGGAGCTCACGCCTACACTTTGAGAAAGTGATACTTCATTTAATTTTCTGCCTGTTTTATTATGTGATTTGGAAGAGATCTGAACAGCAAGCAACATGTACACACACGTTTCTGCCCTAAGCAATTAAGACACCTGGCATGACTGCTACTGGCACTGCCAAATGGCAGGAGGGACAGACCTCAACCCCCAGAGCCCTGCCTGCAGCCACTGAGGCCTGTCACACGGCAGGAGCGAGAGGGAGAGAGCCAACAGGTACACCACCCGACAGCAGCTGGGAACCGGCCGGGGTTTTACAGCTCCTGTTCTCTCACAAGCTGACGGAGAGATGTGAGAAGACAAAGGGGTCCATGCTGAGGCCCTCGGGGGAAAAGGTGGGTGAAGCCACTTGGAATTTTGCATTTTTGGACAACAGTTATTGTAAATAACCATTTAAAGATGTAGGCGGTGACCCCACCATACAGCAGTGTTCCATGTAAGGGGAGCACGCGCATGCACACACACAATCACAAAAGAGCAGATCAGGTTTTGGGGTTTTTTTTATATACAAGGCTGTATTTATCTCATCTTGAACTTCAGGACTTTTCCTTATAGCAGGCAGCTGAGTTCAGGGAAATCCTTCTCCACCTACTCAAGCTCTAGCCTACAGTACAGTGGGGTGGCTGAGGGAGCGCGGTAGGACAGCAGCAAGAGCGTGCACGGGCTGCAGGAAGACACAACCAAATCCAAGCATGCAGCAGGAGAGCTGCCCTTGAAAGCTGCTGTAGGAAAATGGAATGAGGTGGGCAAAACAGTGAAAATATCTATCCAGCAATCTTAGGTATAAACACAAGAACGACTTAGAGATAATAACACATAAGACTTTACCCCTTGGGGAAACAGCCTAACATCTAGAACATAATGAATTAACATAAGCACTGAAACTAAAACCAGGAAACTATTGTAGTCTACTGTTAGTGATAGCACATTACTGATAGCTACTGTGTGCAGAACAATTATTATGCTGCAAGGAGTATTATATAGAAGGCAGAAAAATACAAGAATTAAGATATTTTATCAATTCAAAATTTTAACAAGTAGATTTAAAAAAAAATCCACAAAACAGAGAAACTTACTGAAATTGCATACAATTGAGCAGAAAACCCCCTGATCCTTTCAAACTAGCGTGAAACATGTCTAGCAAAGGGAACAAATGCACTAAAATGATTAAACTAATTTATTTTCTTCTGGGCAGTAAATACACATATTCTACTAGTAAACATCTGTTAAATATACATACCTTTTATTAGTTAACAAGACAAGCATTTGGAGGGAAAAAACCATTAGGTTGCTGTGGGGCAGCAGCCATCATACAAAAACAGGTATTTATATAGATCTGACTATTAAATACAACATGTTTTTTTTCATTATCATAAGACTATTTGCAATTCTTGAAAGCTGTACTACAGTCATGAAATTTGGACAACCAGCTTTTTAATTTTAGAAAATAACTCATTCTTATAATATGCTACACTAGAAAGAGTATTACATAACCTTTTTCAGAATACAGAAAAAAAATTCTATCATGCCTGCCTTTATTTTCAAGTTTCTGGAAAAGCAGAACATTTAACTTATCAAAGTTTATTTTATCATAACCTACTAGTCTGTAATTTAAAGAAAAAAATAAATCACAATACTATCCAGCATCTCTTTGTGGGCTTTCCATATTGAAAATTACTTAGGTCCACTTCAAATCTTGAGAGCTAGGTTTTGGTCATAAATGTTCCAAAGGATTCCTGATTATATACTAAATTAAGGCAAACAAGAGCTGCCTGAGTTAACCCATCTGATGATTGCAGTTTTACGGGCTCTTTAAGACTCTCTATGGTGCTGCATAGATGTTTTTCTAAAAACTTCGGAGAGGCTGCGATACAAATAACCTTGATACTGTAATTACTGTTAGATTGTTTAAAATGTGCAAAAGTGCTTTTATGTATTTTTCAATCAACACCAACCCCCTGAATAATCTGCATCCATTTTTAAAGTGATGATGCTTCTGTGAAAGCAAACTTTTGGGTACTACCTAGTCTGCACACAGGACCATGTCACTTTTATAATAAACCCTAATTAAAAGCAAATCCTGTGTATGTACAACTAAAGACAAACACACATCCTAAAGATGCCTATATGATCAGGAATTAATTGACGTTCATGTGGAACATTATTTTCCTTTGTCCCAAGACATCTTAAAATGAGACTAAGTGTGCAGGCTAGATTGATGGTACATCTAGGCCAGTATTCTGCCTCCAGTAATAGCCAAAAGTACAGAAAGGTCAGGAACATGGGATATTTCTCACCAATATTCTTCTGACCTCCAACTACTTTGATGTCAGGGACTTCCTGAACCATGTGGTTTCTGTTAATTTAGCAACTTTCAGCACATCACCTCTACAAGCAATAGTCCAGGCTCGCTCTGGAAACCATAATCGATTTTTAGTATCTACAGCATACTTTGGAAAAGTGGTCCCACAGGTCTCTCCACTACCGATTTTACGGAGAATCTCTTCTTTCTGAAAGCTCTGAATCTGTCTTCCCTCCTAACTGTGTATGTTCCTGTTTTGAAAGGCAATGGTTAGCCTGCCTCTTCCTTCCTCTACAGATCTCCATGACATTGTCCTCAACCCATTCCTTTTCCAGACTAAACTTCCAGTTTACAGAAGTGTTCTTCATATGGAAGCCACCCCATGAAGCTCACGATCCTTGCTGACCTCCTCTGAGCCTGTACCAGTTATAATAAATCCTTTCCAAGATGAAGGCTCCAGGAGTGCACACAGCACTCAGGAGGCAACTGAATGACGGATTTATACACTCTTGTAAAGATATTCTTCATTTAATTCTTTATTTATTTCCTCAACATTTGGGTTTTGTTTTGGTGACCAATGAGCTAATGATCTCACAGAATCAATCAATCACCGTCCCCAAATCTTAGTCCCCAATGGGAATACTGAGCTCAAACTCATAACCTTATATATAACCGCCCAGTGCTCCTCAGTTATCCTCATTTATCTACGCTGAATTTCATCACCCATTTTGCTGCGCAGTTCTTGGTACTTTAATGTCCTTCTGCTGTTCTCTGCAGGTTGCTGTCTTCTTCATAGCAAACTTGCTCATCCCCTTACTAACACCATTTACAAATGTGACGAACAGCACAGGTATCTGTGGAACGTAATAGGGACCCTCTAACTGACTTTCTACTCTGCCCTTTGATACCAGCTTTTAATCTCTCATTCCCTCTTACATTATGGCTCCTCAGTTTAATTCAAAAGCCTTTTTAATAAAGTTCACTTTGATTTTTGAACCAGAATGTCTTTAATTCTTGTTGATGCCTCCAAGAAACTCCAACTCTTAAGACAGGACTCTTAAAAATGCTGCTCTGACTCTTCCCAAATCATCATACCTATCCAGGTGGCCACCAATTCTATGTTTTATTATAGTTTCTACCAAAATTGCCTAGTACAGATTTCAGATTTGCCTGTCCCAGACCACCCTTGAAACCATGATTTTACATACATTTCTAAACCTGAATACTTTAGGACGTAACAACATGATGTTAAACAACATAATTAGGTTGCAGAGCACAACTAGAGAGGATAAGATAGGACATTGCAAGTTTTTCTTTTTGAGCCAGTCACCTAATTTGAATCATAACACAAGATGTTTTTAACAGTTTCAGTAATTGGTCAACTAAAAGGATTTCTGGTGCTCTAGTCTGCTAGCTGGAAATCACAAAGACATCGGTGAACTTGAGATAAACTACACTCACATATATCACCACACAACACGATCCTGTGCAGCTAGTGATCTCTGCTCGGTCAGAGAGTGATGGTCCAAAGTGGAGCAGCACAGAAAAAAGCAGCCACCAGTCACTCCACTTTGTGCTGTGCTCCTCATTGAAGCTGAAAAAGTAGAACTTAGCAAAGAGCTCAGTAATTTCACTTGAAGGTCTGCTAGGCAGACAGCACAAAGGAACTGGCTATGCTGGACAAATTAACAGGGTGCCAGGAAGCATGGACAGGTTTTACATAGCAAAATTGTAAAATAAGCATGGACTGTAAGTCAGAAAACATGGGGCTACAACAATACAACCAGGGATTCATTGTTTGGGCTTGGAGAAATCCTCTACCCTACCTCAACTTTTGTCTGCTGTTAAAAAAAAAAAAAAAAAAGAAATAGAAAAATAGAGAAGGGTAATACTTACCTGTCTAGCTAACACAAGCTCAAATAAGGTGGTGGTATTTGAAAAAAAATTGCACCACAACATAGAAGCTGTGCGGACTGTACCAGGACAAGACTCACATGAGTTAAATTTCCCTCATGAGGTTAGGTTAGATGGTTGGGAAGCCCACATTTGAAACAAAAAGACAACGTGTGAAGTGAAAGACAGAAATAAAGTGATGAGAAAAAGAGTAATCTCCCCAATACAGACACCGCATCCCAGGTATAGGTAGTAACTACACAGCAGTCAAAAGAACATAGTGGAAGCTGAGTCCTGCTCTGAATCACAGCACCTGAACAACATTGCCTGAGGGCAAAACCTGTGACAGGGTTTAGCATTGCTTTTTTTTGTAACCTTGGATTTTCATATTATTTATTGGAGCTATTCCAGTTAAAATGCTGATCTTGGTTGCCCTGTCTCCTCTGTCTCTTATCCCAGCTCCCAAAGAAAGGCAACAAGTAAGAAAGAGTGCCCAATTTCCAAGCAGATGCTAATCTTCCAATATACCTTACAGTGGAAGAACTGCTGTTCTATCTGAAAAGAAAATACTTCATAGATTATTGTAATTTTACATGAAATAAAAAGTGTCATGTTTAGTCACAATGGCCTTTGCTACTACTGCTACAGCTGTGATGCCGGATGATTGTATCAAAGACCTTATGAGCTAAAACACAAAAGCCTTAGGAAAGGATCACTAAAGATGCAGAATACTCAGGGTAATACCAAAGCAAATCCCTCTTCAAAGCTGTAATCAGTGAGCCTTTCTGCACCCGCACAGTGCAGACACTGAACATATTTCTGACTCTGTGCATGTACCAGATTTGTCTACGCAGGGATGTTAGCATACACCTAAACAGCTTACTCCGATTAGAGTGGCTTCACAGAGTGTTTGCATGCCATTTTGCTATGAGAGCATCCTTGTTAACGAGGTAGGTACACAGCTCTGCATTTGTTCCCATCTCCCATTCGGCGTGTTGAGCAGTTCCTTTACAGCGCTCTGCTTCAGTTTGTCCTGCAACACATTTTGGGATGCACATCTGAATCTATAATCATTCTGAGATTTGATGCCAGATTAATGAACAACTAAAAGCAGTCATGCATAATTTAGAACTACACAACTGAACATCGCAGAGGGAGATGAAGCCAGGCAGTTAGTATCCAGAACAGTCATTTTTGGATCAGGGTGATCGGCAGCAACCACTGTATTCAGTTTCAGGCAGCAAAGGCAGAACCTGCCAGAAGTCCATGCAGATTCTGGCCTGGAGCTGCACCAACAGAAAACCAATCTGGGAGCTCCTGTCAGCCTGATGAAATGTCATTACGATGTAGTCACCAAACAACTTTACCATTAAATCACAGAGTAATCAGCTTGTGTTGGCAGGGCAACCAAGTCAGTAAGGCTGACAGTAGCGCGAGGAGGTTTCTCCGTGTCACGTCAATGCACAGGAGGTCACGGACAGCTTTGAAGGGACAAGGTTCCCTACTGGCACAGAAGGAGGTGGTGAGATGCATACCTGTTGCCCTACTCTACCCCAGCTCCACCACCCAAACACACAAGCTTTATAGACTTTATCAACACAGCGGCATATTCCTTCACAGTCCTGCTGGACACAGTTTATCAGTGAGCATTCACCAACAGTAATAATGGGTGGTCTACAATGAAAGACCTGTATCCTGCAAGGTCATTTGTGTTCGCCACAGTACAAGCCACCAGGGCATTTAAGAGCTCTCCTCTTTTTTTTAAAGCAACTTAGTAGACTCTGCTTCCCTGATTTCCAAGCCTACATTAAGTGATGGGAGAAAAACACATGGAAGACTTTGCCTTGAGCACCTGCAGACTGACAGTGGGGCAGACTTCCAGAAAGGTGGAAGGAAGATGGTGACAAAAAAGATGGAATAAAAATAGCCTTATGACTGTATGGTATGCATCAATGTTTCATGCATGTTATGGGAAAAAATCCTGGAGGGCAGATGGAAATATGAAATGGAGATGCTTTTGTGAGTCCTGGAGAATGTATTCCTCTAGAGTGCTCTCCAACAAGATGCTTGAGCTCCTTTCACACTGCGGGAAAGTAGCTGTAGGCTAACAAAAAATTTGCAATCAAAAAGGTATATTTTAGTTTAATTTTATTTTTAAAAAGTTGTGAAGAGATGAGTTTTACAATAGTCGTGTGTTCAATTAATTTTTCAGACAGGTGTTTAGAAAAATTGATTTATTTACTGATTTAGCTGAAGGCGCTTTTCCTATGAAAAAATAATGACCTTAAAAACAAAGCAGTTTGCAAAGAGTGCTTCTCTAGATGATGTACACAAGATCCTGAATACTGTCAGGAAACATTCCTAATTAGCTGAACTGACACAGTGGTCTTAATATGGAACATCTTCTATGTTTTGCAGGGTGTTGGAGGTGAAATGCGTGGCCAGTGTTTTGTTACAACTGTTTATGTTTAGCACCTTCGCATTGCCTGTTTCTTGTCCCCTTCCAGAATCGCATAATCCATTTCAATCTTCTGCGAGTTCTCCAGGAAACCCTCCTTCCACCACTCTGCCTTTGCAACCTCCTGCTGAGCTCAGCTGACAATTTCAAGGTTCAGATCCACCTTTCGTTTATCTTCTGAAATCTGTTAGCTATCTTTTAGCTAATATTCCCTTCTTCGTATGGGCTGCAGCTTTTTTATGTGCTAAGAGAAATCAGAAAAAAATAAAGATGTTACTAGTCACCCCACTCATTACAAACTCTAGTTTAATACTGCTAACTACTTTCTTCCCTCATGACCACATCCAAATTCTTTTCCCCCAACTTTTCTTTTCACCGTGTTCCCTTCAAAACTGCAAGATGCCTTCCAAATTATTTCCACATACTACATATGCTGCTGTAGGTTTTTCTGGGACATACATAATGGCGTAAGTTGGTTGCTATTGTTTCAAAACTTGAAATGGTCAGACACTGTTGGATAGGCATTTGAGTATAAAGGGTTCAGCTTTTGTTTGTTTTTTTTTTTTAAAGAAAAAAAACAGTAGGCATTACATTTGTAACTGCATACATGTGCAACTAGCTGTCCTTATGCTGAAGGATATTACTCCCTAGCAAATGCCTGGGAGACTTAAGAGGCTCATTTATAAAAACAGCAGGCAAACTGTGACAATACACTGCAATGCTACCTATCAATAAGCTTCATCCAGGAGTGCTAGAAGAGAATTTCCTTAAAGAAAAACAAAAAAAAAAAGGAAGGAAAAAACCCCAACACTTCCTTTACCTGCAGTGTTTGTGTCAAACCTCCCTCCCACACACTTTTCACCCTTTTATGACTCCTACAGATTACTGTCAAATACACGGCAAAAAAAATTCTGTAGCAGTTGTTAGATATACACAAGCTCACTCTACTGAATAAAAGTTTTAGAACAGCAACGCAGTTCAAATTTCCTCGTGTACTTCACCCTGAGCAAAGATTGAGCATGCTAATGAAGCTCCGTGACAGCGTAGCTTTATATTTGAGACTGCACTAAATTTATAAACACTCTGAGCATGACTAAGGTCTGGAGCAGGGGGGCAGCATAACCAAAGCTGGGGAAGGCTGTGATTAGTGAGGAGGAAATGAGAGGAGATCAAATCAGCTGAGAAAGTAGGCAGAAAAGCGCAACTCATGTCTGGGACTTGGCGCAGCAAAGAAATAAACCATTAAAGCTTTAAAGCGAGACTGATGAGAGGATGCCATTTGACAGAGGGGAGTGAGAGTTTAAAAAAAAAGTGGGGTGGGGGGGAAGCAAGAGAAAGTGCGATCAGGAGCTCTTGTTTGTGGAGTCAGGTACTGGAGAAACTACACAGCCCTGAGTCAGCAGCACAGATGTGACAGATGACACGGACTGGAAGGAAGGCAAACCAACACTGGTTAAACTGAAGGCCATGTCGCACGGACAGGGATGTAGGCAGCAGCAGGAGGAAACACAGAGTCCCACGTAAGGCGATCCATCCTCTATGTCTGTGCATTCCCCTGAACACGGGCTTCCTTCCAGCCTTCTACCGCTCTCTCCTTGCACACGCACAAGGAGCTGAGCTCTGGGGAGCGTGGAGGTGAACTGTGCAGAGGCTCCAGCTCAGCTGGGATGGGCATGCTCCTTCCTGTGTCCAGCTGGCCTGGGCTGCTCCGTGCCCTCCCCACAGCCCCAGGGCTCCCCAGGGCAGGCAGGGAGCACGCAGCATGCTCCGTGGTGACATCCGCACCAAGAGCAATGTCACCGCTCTCCTTCACCTCCCAAACAGGGCAAGGTAGCTACCGGACAGAGTTGCAAAGACTTGGACAGTGAAGACAACTTGATGCCACTGCTCATGGGATGATCTTTTACACAAAGGGTAGAGAGCGCAGAGAACGAGGGGAAGGAGAAGACACAGAGGTACAAGGCAGCTAATACAGTAAAGTTTCTGGAGCAGTCCTTCAGTACAGCAGAACTGATAACAAGGTGAGAGTAGCAGAATGAAGACTGAACAGAATTTACTGAATATGACATGCAAAATTTTGGGGCAGGGGATACCAATGGTTAAGGTTGTTACTCTGGATGAGAGGGTAAGAGAAATTAAGAGATGCAGGGACAGCAGAAGGAATGCAAGAGTTCAGACTTGGCCAGTAAGTAACAGTGCATCTGTGTGGATGAGGAACCCACAGCAAATAAATAAAACAAGAGTCTGATCTAAGTTTGAGAACGGCTAAGTTAAATGGCAAGGGGAAAGCTGCTACCTGAGCCAGAGAGCTCTGCTCCAGAAAAAGTACTTTAAACCCTCCTTTGAATTGTGCAATTGGGCATGCAATACTTACTGGATCGGCTTCCTCCTCCAGCCTCTGCAGGATCCTGTAGCCGTTTCTTGGGTATTGTTCACGTCTGATGAGTCACAGTGCTTGCAGCAAGCCCAGGCCCAGCTGGACCCTATGGCATAGGTGAGACTACTGACCTTTATTTGCTTGGTTTTTACCCGGTTACGCCAGGGCCTCTGCTGTGGCACTGTGCACCACCCGGCGTAGGGGGGGTGGAAATCACTCCTGGATTTGGTGGCAATGTCACTTGCAAAACCACAGCCCAGAGCACATATGAGGGCACTGATCTTCTTTGTCTTCTGCTACATCCTTTGTGGTCCTTTGTGTTGATCCATCCCGGAGGCCAGGTCCAGGTGTGCTCTCTCGCTTTGATTTACGTGCGCAGTGACTGTACCTGTCCATCCCGTAACGATTCATGTGAGTAGGGTCACACATACATGAACCGAAGGCCACGAGAGCCTTGGCAGACTCTTCAAAACTCATCAATCGTTACAACCAACTTGCTTACAACCACTATCACAAAGAGCAGCACTCTTGGCTACCTGCCAACATGTATGGAGCATTTACCTCCAGTCAGGATGAACCTGGAGTAAAGACGGACAGGGGCAGTTGAGCCATGTGGGAAGAAATACAAACTCCAGTACATTATAAGAAATTAACCCAAAGAAACCTCAGAGTGGCAATTAACTTGCTGCAACAAGCATTTACAGCACTTACTACAGTAAGTAATCCTTTTTGATATAACTTTGAGCATTAAGTTCAGCATGGACACATGACACTGTAAGAGGAACTAAAGTGTGTTCAAGGTAACATCCTACTGTGCATTAAACCATAGTAAATTGTTTTTGTTAATTATTTCCCAGTGATAATAGCCTAGACATTCTTTTTCACTACCTCCATTTTAAGGTTCACAAAGGGACAATTCTACCTATTATCTGCTTGAGTGAATCCTATGTTTCTGTACTTAATAAAAAAACAAAGAAGTAAAAGAAAGAAAATGCAGTCAATTTTTCATGCAGTTTCTGTTTGTTAGGGCAAATCTTTTTTTCAACATACAGGAAGAATGTCATGCAAAAGATAAAAAAAGCCTCCACAATAAATTATTCCTCATCCTCTGCCTTTAAAAGACCACTCTAATAGATAACACAAACAAGCTTGAGCAACTGTAATAACCATTTTCAAGCATCTCTTCTCTGAGCCACTGAAATGCCAAAAGAACGGGTCAGGTGGACATACATTTCAAATCTGCTAAGCCCTGATCCCATCTCTCTCACATACCCCTCTGCAAATTTGAGCAAAAGCAGCTCACATCTACTGCACATCAGCTAGTGTTTTTTTAGCAGCCCGCAATCTTTGATTAAAGAAACAAAACCACCTACCTAAATCCAGTCTACCTCTCCGTCAAGTATGCCATTCTCTTGCAACCTGACTCGACCATCCCTAGTTTCTCATGTGCAGGCCCAGCCACTCTGCTCTTGCAGATCCTCCACCACCCATCACTCTTCCCTCAAAGGTTTCACTGCTCTAACGGTAAAACCTCAGCAATCATTTCAGCTCCTTGCTGCAAAAGCCCGTAGGTCACTGTGAATCCAGTGTTCGAGCTTTCTATCAGATACACAGGCTGTTCTTTATTTATAAAGGCCTGGATGCTAAAAAGACACCGCTACAAATAGGAGGAGTATTTATTTACAGATATCATCAGCAATTTACAAGAAAATATAATAAACAGGGCACATACAAACAGCTGAAGCACTGAGTAGTGGCTAACTGGATATTTCAGCTATCTTGATTAACTTCAGTATTCCATCAAATGCTGTAAGAAAGCAACAGATCACTAACGCCAAGTTAGTAATTTTCAGTAACAGTTCGCATGGAATTTTTTCCTTCTAAATAATCAAAACAATTGGTCACTGGACCTTATAAGGAAAAGTGCCATACCAAATAGAATTTCATAAAATACAGCTGTTTTAACTTCACAGTTCCCTCCAGCACATCTGCAGCACCTGAATTTTGGGGTTGCATTTTAATGTTTGGTTTCTTTTTAAACAAGACAACAAGATAAACCTATTAAAATAATTAGCAGTGAAGGAACTTGCTCAGGTGGTTTCATCTGCTCTTATGACAGTGAAAGACATTCAATAAAACAACAGGATGGCAAATTTTAAACTAATAAACACCAATACTTTCTTTTTTAGCAGCAAAGTATTAGCCTGTGAGATTTACTGCCAGAAGGTAGCATACAGTTACACAAACACGATTTACATAGCTAACGGGAGCATCGAGAATTATAATACCTTTTCAAGAAGGCTTCAGAAAAAAAGAATACCAGCCCTCCTTTTTCAGGATAAAAACCAAACAGGCAGAGAGTTAAGTAAGCCAGGATCTTCTCCTCTGTATCTTATGGTTATACCACCACTTGAAGCATCTGATAGCAGCTAATCAAGACAAAATACAGGACTAGACAGAGCAGTAGTCAGAATTCCCGTATTGTATCCGATCTAGAGAGGATAACGCTTTTCTGAGCTCCAAACAGCAGCCTCCCATCTCTCCAGAGCATCTTCTGAAACATGCAGTTGAGCTTGCCTTGAGTATAGCAAAGTATATGTTTTAAGACCTCGGGCATTGGGATACCCGCCAAGTCACAACAAATATGTCTGCATAATCTAATCTACTTAAATTTTGCGTGGAAACTCTGTGCCCTTTAGATATATTCCTCAAGGCTACGAATAGCATACTTGTTGGACAGGATGAAGTTTCCCTGTGTAAGTAATAACTGAGCTCTTCTGGCATCTAACCACACCTCTTAGCTTCTTCCAAAACCAAACACTGGGGAGGGAGGAGTGACGGCGATGAAGGTGAGGAGGTTCAGAGATAGGGGCAAAAGGAGAGTAAGGAAGAAGAAACAGAGACAAATTATAGGTGGATTAGGAACAACAAGGCTCTCTTAATAAAACAGTTACAAGAAAACAATCTCCTCCCCCCGCCTGCCCTTTATCTGGCAGGTGACAAGTTGGTAAAAAAAAAAGCAAAAAACAAACCAAAATGGAGAATCCCATGATGAGGAGAAGGGGGCTTAAAAAGTGAAGCAAATAAGAGGTAAGGCAGCAGCGCTAGCAAATTGCAAGGCAACGCTCACTGTCCAACAGATCTGAATACAGAGAGGATCATTCACAGCCTTGGTATGGTCACCTTTTCTTAGGAAAAAGTGTCTAGAAAGAAAGCCGATTAAATCCTTGGGAGCCTGTATGGGCTTCTACAGCTAAAAATAAAATTAACAAAACAAAAATCAAACCAGTTTACAATACACATGAATGCAAACAAACATAGGCATATGTTGCAGCACAAAGCACTAGTTAAATAACCGTGTTGCCTTCTAAAATGAGGGAATATTATTATTTTTCTTGAAAAGCAGGTGACTATTTGGTTTGAAATTTCACACCACACTTGTTTCTATGACCTATGAACCTTCCGTAAAGAAAAGCTAAACAATTGGATAAATTTTAATAAGAGATCTTTGCATTTGGACTCTGGAAGAAAAATTTCACTAGCAGCCTTACTACCTATGACTAACCTCTTAAAATACAGTATCTACTAATCCTTTAAAACACTTGGTCTAATTGTACACAACAACAGGCAGACTTATCTGAAGCAGATCTAATGTGGTCCACACTACTTTTTTTAGCAAGGTTTTTGGTTTTTTGTTTGGGGTTTGTTTTTTTTTTTTGGTTGGGTTTTTTTTTTTTTGTTGTTTTGCTTGGTTGGTTGGTTTTGGTTTTTTGTTTTCTTTTACTTCTAACAATGTTAGGACTACAAATTTCAAACTGCAGCTGCCCTCCTTGCCCAAATCTGAGTACCAGAGGGCAGGCAAGGGAAACATGGTGACTCGTGTCCATCCCATCAGTGGCTGTAACTGCACAAACAAGCAGTCTTTAGGAAAAAAGCTACTTGTGAACACGAAGCATGGATTCATGACCAGCTAATGCTGGATAATACTGCCTGATAGCATGGCACCCACCCAAGCTTTCTATCATTAAGAACACATGAGAAAGTAACATTTAGAAACTTGGCTGTAGAAATTACATTTCTTTCCTGCCTCCTATCATAACACAGAAATCTGTTGGAGTAAAGAAAGGTATGAATACCCTTCTCCTGCAGAGACAACTGGAAGCTCATCTTACTAAACCCCACTTGTTACATATTATCGACCACACACAATACACTTATTTCTGACCTGTAGCCATGATAATCTTCCACTCCTCTCCCCAAACTCACCCCGCTCTCCCAGCCCTGCCAGTTAGCACAAGCTGCCACCACAGCTAGCACTGGGGGGGAAAACATCTGCTAAAGGGCCAGGTACAAAATGGTCAAAAAGAGTTCGGGTTATGTGAAGGAAGGGCTAAGAAAAAGGACACAGCGTTGCCAAAACAGGTACAATGATTTCAACATGTCCCTTTCTGATATCAATGGTTTCCTTACCAAAGCAGAGGGGAACACGAGAATGTGTCAGACATCTGTATTTCAGTCTCATTATTACCACAGTTGTCACCAAAACCGTAGGGTTTGTACCCAAAAGGCTGTACTTGCAAAGACAAGGGCTGATACTTCCCTTGAATTACAGGGCCACAGAAACCAGCACTGTGAGACATCACTTTTTTAAAACAAAACAAAACAAAAGCAACACAAAAGAAAACCAACACAAAAGAAAAGCAACACAAAAGAAAACACTGAAGAATCATTCAGCATGGATATAGCTATGGTACAGACAACCTCCGCCAGTTAACCTCAAGGCCTGATCCCTCATCAGATTTGATAGCTGCCTTGGCAAGTCGCTTCAGCAGTTACGTTCTCATCTCTGGACCCAATCCCAAAAGCATAACAACTACCTCCAGAATTACATAACTCCACCTAAGCAATCACCCTGGGCTGACCACAGGCAGAAGCGACTGTGTCCAGCCAACACCCGAAGGTGGCCAGACACAAGCCATCACCTTGCTGGAGGCCAGGCAGTGTGGCAAAAGCATCCACGAACAACTTGGAGGCAGAGGGGTAACCTCTGGCACAGCACCTTGGCCAACGCTTCGGGATTGGAGATGGACACATCTGTCCAGCTGCCGTGTTAAACAGAGCACAGGACAGCACTCTGTCAGCCTGTCCAGAGCTTACTTACTGTGAGAACGCCTCCAACTGAAACAATTCAATGTACAGTGCTTCCTCCCTTTACTTCTTGCGCTGCTGCTTGTCTGGTCACACAGCGTACCAGGTCAGAGAGTTAAAACAGTCAAACCAACCCTACAGACAAGATGCAGAGCATTTCTGTGCAGTCTTGTCTTCCTAGCAGCTTAGTGCCAGCACAAGAGGAGGCAGGAATTGCCACCTCAGGTACACGGATGAGCAGGCTGGAATTCCTGCAGCTCCAGCACAACCTCCAAATCACTGAGAAACTGCACCTACAGATCTCCTATAGTCTCTTGGCATTAACCAGATTGAGCAGCAGCTCTCAGGAATTTCAGCATGCTGCTAAACAAGGGGATTTGGCACCACCTCTGTCTCTCAGACCCAGTGTCCAGCAGGGCAGCAAGGGGAACCAACCTGGCAGAACAGATCAAGAACAAAACACTAACGGAGTATCATGGCACTGCAAGATGCTCCCACCTTAGTAGGGGTGAAGAAAGGTACTAAATGACTACGTTCATATTACTGGTGGCACATATATTTCCTTGAATAAGCTTGGTCAGAACTAAATCTGCCAAACATCTACAATCACAACAGAGAGAAGCACAGGACAACTGTTTCAACTCACTATTGCCACTACAATGAAAACAAAGCAGAAGTTTACAGTCTTCTGCGCTGGAGATGGCTACCAACCACAGAGACCAACACCGGGGCTTCTGAAAGGTGAATTAAAAAAAAAAAAAAAAAAGTATCTACTATACTTATATAGCCTTACCTTTCATATTGGATATTTAACAGGAAGCAAGCATGCCATGTGATGATATAGAAGAGTCTGAGAACAGCATCACATCCAAATAAACACTTTTTGCTTCACTTTAATATTGAGGAAAGGTGGAGAAAAGTTATCTGGACATACAATTCATGATGATAGCATGGCCTCTTGCTTGGAGCATATTTTCAAAGAAAGAATGAAAACACGAAGGTAAAGAGAAAATTGAATAAAAAGTAACATGATTTTTAAAAGTTGAACCATGTCAAACATCCAGCTTTTCTTCAACACGACAAAATAGTCTTTATACAAAGGAAGCACAACAGTTCTAGTCTCACTGAGTAAGAAATCTGATATACTACCACCTGAGATGTAGTTTGTTGAACTGAGAAGAGAGGGGTTAGTTCAAGAATAGTATGTCAGGAAAAGCAGCAGATCAAGAGGAGATGGCAACAGATTTCTTTCTGAAAGGTGGAAGGATGTTATTTACGGACTTCTGCCAAGACTGGTCTTTGGTCTTTTTTGATTTAACATCATTTAGAATTTCTCTTATGCCTTTAAGTGAGCACTACCAAAATATGTAGAAAATATGAAACTAGGAGGTGCCAGAAGTACAGTGCAGACTGAAACAATACACAAGAAAAATTGCCACAAATCTTAAGGACAGCTGCGACTGAAATAGGATGGAAAGTAACAACAACAGACAGAGTAAGGCACTTAAAGACTAATGGTTTCTGCTGAAAAGTGACAAATTATTAGCTGGAAGTAACAAAGATGGGAAAAGTTTGTGTATAGTCATCCTATATAAGCAGCTATTAAGTCACTAAAAAGAGTCGGTTCAGAAGAAAAAAAATATAATGATTCAAAAAAGCAGCCGTATTTCCAGTGCAGAAAGAGACACACAGATGTCACTACAGCAGACTACCAACAAGATCATGCTGAGAACACCAGATATAAATCTCGTAATACATATTCACGAAAAATTTATTTTGGATAGCACAACAAAACATCTGAAGAAAAAAAAAAAAAGACAAAAGTTCTTAATAAGTACACCAATGAGACACTCAGCAGGGCTGGCACAAA
This sequence comes from Pterocles gutturalis, assembly GCF_000699245.1. Taxonomy (NCBI): domain Eukaryota; kingdom Metazoa; phylum Chordata; class Aves; order Pterocliformes; family Pteroclidae; genus Pterocles; species Pterocles gutturalis. Next base: position 19,571 of record NW_010137113.1, on the reverse strand, counting down.
GAATAAGCCTATCAACAGTAAGTTTAGGCTAAAAATTAAAAGGGTTCCTAGACAACAAAACACAGGCTTTAAGTTTACATGTCAGAAGACAGGGATGTAACTAGAAAAAAAAAAATGTAACTAGCTCACAAGCGGATCTACATAGGTTCACAGAGACAGACATGGTTTCTCTGACAGCAAGGCATTTCACCCAGCCAGGGTGATTTGTTCCAGTTCTGGTCCCTGGATACTCATCGGACCACAACGAGGGTCCTAGCAGATCAGAGCAGAAGCCCACCCAGCCCAGCATCCTTGCTCCAGTAACAGCCAACAGCAGATCGTAAGGAAGGCAAACATGTAGTATTTTGGGGAAGTATCACCATTTGTTATTTAGGGACTTCCTGAGATAGATTTAACAGCCATCTTTTCCACTAATTTGGCAGCCCCCTCTTGTGCCCATACGAGCTTTTTCACTCACAACACCCCATGGTAAGGAGTTCCACAGCTTAATTTCACATTTTATTAATAACCGCTTTCTTTTAGCTTGTTCTGGACCCACGTCCCACTATTTCTCTTTCCTCTCAGCTAATGATTTTGCTCCCCCTTCATCCCATTTATGCCACTCATGATTCCTTTATGATACCCTAACTCTGACATGAAACCTCTATGGTATTCTCCCTTTTGTAGTCTCTTACTAGGCTGAACAGCCTAAGCCTACTTGGGCCTAAATTGCATGGAAGCTATTTCACTATTTTTTTCATCACCTTGTCCTGTATTTTTTACATTCTACATATATCTTTTGCACAGTATTCAGAAGACAGACACAGCATGGATTGCTGCCTGTTTTACTTCATTCTGAACAATTAATTACCAATGTCCACCAAAGTACTACAGTAAGCTTGCCATCTACATGAGGCAGGTGAGCCTAAACCTGAACAACAAGGGATGGGAGGAGGACAAATGAACAAATACATCATACTGGTGAAGAGGAAACACAGCTTTTGGAAAAGGAAAGCAAGCTCCAAAAGGCAAATGGAGTTCTCTGAAGGAATCAGTAAACATGTAGGTAAGGGAGATGCAACTGAACTGCACTGAAGTGGCTGGAGACTGCCAGACAAACTGAACAGGTTGGTAGTTACTGCTTCTTCCGACAAAAGAGCTGGAGATATGAAATGAAATGATGACGACACAGGCTCAAGGAAGAAACATGCCTGTTCTTCACGTGTTTCTGCTGTGGAACTCCTTGCAACAGGGCGTTTAGACACTTAAGAAGTTACAAAGGCTCAAGAGGCCGCAGGAAAAAGTTATGGAAAAACTCCAGTAAAGGTTAGCGAATACAAACCCACCATGTCTGCCTCAGGAAGCCTCTGACAAGTGAATTATTGAAGATCAGCAAAATACTCTGTGAAAGCTATCTCTACATGCTTGCCCTGCTCTTGTGCCTTTTAGCACACCTTTGGCTTTGTGACTGTCAGCAACCGAACACCAGGCTTTGGTATGCACACAAGCGTAATTATTCTTACTAAATAAAATGCAAACATAGAATTTGATCAGCATTTATCAAATTGATTAAAAGCAGTATTTGTCATCTCATGCTGTGATTGGGCTGGTAAGACTTGTGGTAACAGTTCTCTAACTACTCTTGATTTGAAAGCAGGAGAACTCCTCTGTTAATTTACACAAGAACTGACACTACTGTCAGCAGTGCACTGTCAGTAGGTGCAAATGCTAACTCAAATCCAGCACATTTTACTATTGGCAGAATGAGTAAAATCAGATTTCACCATGCCGTCAAACACCCGCCATTATAAGACAAACTCCTCTACATCAGACAACTTATAACTCTGTCAAACTGCCATTGTTTGGGCTGAAATTTTACAAGTTAGTGTCTGCTTCAGTGTTCTGTTGCTTCACTTTTTATTCATTCAAAACAGTACAGACATTTAAAAAAAAAAAAAAAGGTTAATGTAAAAAAAGTTTTTGTCTGTGTCAAAAGATTCTGGCAGACTCTTCCTACTTTTCCTAGAGTTTTGAACCCCTACCCTTTGGGCTGGAGACTTGAAATCAAACAAGGAGAGTGGCAGAGCTGTCATTCCTGTGAACTTTACCCAAATTTGACCAATTTATTGATTACTTATTCCACAAGCCCTTTAGCCATTCAGAAACAAATCTTTTGAGTGAGATAATTGAATGCTGTCCTAGAGAACTCAGATTCTGCTAGAGATCTCTGTGTCATTTAAACTGAACGCTACAGAAGAGGTCAGGTCATTAATTTTCCAGGTTCTTGGCACGGGTCTACAAGGAGTGATTTGCAGAAATACTTAGTGCCTGCAGCTGCAGTGGAAGGCAGTGAAAGCTGCGTTCTAAACAGATTATGAAGACAATGGCTTTGAAAAACTTGTCCAAGTAATCTCAAAACAGGTTCTCCCCAAAAAATGCCACAGAAATTTGATTCTTAAAAAAAACATCAGAAAAACCACAGGAGTCATGGACTTTATTCTCACTGTGCACTTTATCCTGTGCATGCACTGCAGGCTCTCCTGCTTCGGTATCAAGGTGCTGACAGTACAAGTCTCACGATGCAGGTTGGGCAAGTAGTGACTCTCCATCCCAAGAGTCAGAAACAATGTACAAGCAGCTAGGTATTTCACTGTGGCTGTAGGGCAGGATTTCGCAGAGTATCCAGTCTGAGGCAAAACATCAAACGTGCTAGAGAGCATACCAGAACTCTGTATAAATATGTTCCATTGTCAAGATCCATGTATAAGTTTCCAGCCAGCAAACTGGCTTGTGAACTCCCATCTGCGAGATACATACAGCTCTGAGAACCAGGATCCCACTGGGTATTTGCCTTCCAGTGGCCTGAAAAGCAGGATAGCATAGGAGTGCCCATGGTGATGACTGAGGAACCGAATTTGGCTTTGTGTAAATGAAGGACATCTGAATTTACTATTTGATTTAAAAACAGTAGTGTCCGCCACTACTGTTAAATTACACACTAAATTAAACAGGGTGCATATATGCAACCACAAGTACTTTAGCTGCTTCTCCCCCTTTCCTTTCCACGTCTCCGTTCTCCTCCTTAGAATAACACTGTAAAGTTGTCAGGGGAAGGACAGATGCCTGCTGTGTTTTCATTTTCAGCCTCTAGTACACTGAATCCTAAAAATGGATGCTACTTTTTTTTTTTTTTTAAAGACATGAACAAAGCAACGTAACTCTGAAAGCCTCCTTTAGTTCTATTTATTCTTACCCGATCATCAGTGCTTAGAAACAAACATTCTTCTCGTCCACTGCTCTCCTGCAAAAGACCACAGTATCTATAGTTTCCGGGGAAGAGTGCTTCAGTTATCTAGGCTCCAATTCTTCCCATGCTTTACTTCTCAGCCTGCCCCAGAAGGCTTGCTGAAGGCAAGAAGGCAGAACCAAGATTTCTCTTTCCAAAGGCAGCTACTGAAATTCCCTATCACTGGGAAGCTTGTCACTCCAAGATCACATCTGAAACTGAAGAACGAAAGAGTCACTTCTGATCAACTTACAACTTCCAGCCAACTTGCCAGGCCTCCTCTGGTGCAAGGAAAGCAGCTAGACTGCAACTCTAGCCCTAAGAAATGCTGTCAGAGAGCACAGGCTGACCTTTTTAAGAAAAGAGCTACCAACCTCCCCCAAACCATTTTTTCTTTTTCGTTGTAGGTCTCCCTGTCAAAGGAAGGCATATTGGGCAGGTGGGACACACCACCACAGTGACACCGCGAAACTCTAAGCAGAAGGACAGAAACAGCATCAGAAAGAGCACTTCAACTTCCTTCCAAACATCCACGATTTTCTAACAGCCGTAAGGAGCAAACACCACAGTAATTCCCCATCCTAAGAATGGAATAGCATGAGGGAGCAGGGGGAGAAGGACTGTATCAAGCAAGAATCGTTCCTCCTCCTTTCTTAAATCATGCCTTCTTACAAGAGGCAATCTCACACAAATATTACACATTTTTGCCCGTTCTTGCTGGGCCATTTCTCCTTGGCCATTTGGAAATAAAATTTATTAAAGACAATATTGTATCTTTGGCTAGAGGTAGCTTAAGAGCTTTCCTCCTTAGAATCCATGAGAAGATACATACCTCTTCAGTTCAGTGGAGCAGCACAAATTTCTCACTAAGAAATTTTAGGTGCAATTCTGAAAGGAAGAAACAAACAAACCAAAGTCCAAGTTCACACAAATATCCCCTCAGGACAGCTGTTTATTTTATATAATTCTTCCAGCTGTGCCAAAGGTGCTCAAAACAAACAGAGCATGTTGGAGAAGAAAGGAAAGCAGCTCAACACAACCTGAGTTTTTCCCTGGGGGTGAGAAGTCAAAAGTCCAGGAAGGTGCTGCAGCACACATTGCAGGACATTGTGGGCAGTAAGACCCAGAACCTAAAATTCTGTTGGCAGATGGACATTTCTGCTGGTCCATCTAGGGAATGTGTTCAGAACAGCACACAAGAATCCGCTGAAGCATTCAAGTAGTCAGAGGATCGACACATTTTGCAGGTATATCCTTGGCCACAATCCGTTAGTGCTTTATCTAGAAACTACTTCGCAATATACAAGAATCCCTCTGTTTCCTAGTGCCCCTATATCACAGGGCATCATCAGCCTAAGCAGTGCAGAAATAAGAACACAAACATTTTTCTTTTGCAACTGATGAGTAATACCTGACTGAAAAATGATGAAAGCAGAGTAGAAAAGCAATCTGATATGGGACAAGGGTCCATTAAAAAAAGTAGTAATGAAACATTCTCGAAAGGATGAATCAAAACAAAAAACAAACAGAACATTTCCTATAAATAAAAGATTTCAAAATACTAAACAATAAGAGACTTGGTTATGAAGAAATCTAAACACATGCAAAAATAAAAAGGCCAGATCAACAAGGTGTTTTGAACTATTATTAAAATGATGGTCCACCTCGAGAAGGTAATTTTCAGATGCACTGACAACTCTGGGCAAGCTTATTTTATGTTCCCCACTTTTTCTTAGAGATATAGATGAAAACGATTGTTGAGGAAAACTGCACAAACTTGGAGTAAACATGAAAGAGTAACAAGATGGGAAACAAGTCATTACTAGAGAGGAAAAGAGAGAAAGCAGAAATCCAGAAAACTTGAAGCAGAATGACAAACAAACATCTTAGCCTTTATTAGGGCAGTGGGATGCAGTGATGATGGCAAGGAACACACACTCTTCTGGTCCCCTTTTACTGTAAGGAATTCATCATGGCCTTGACCTCTCGTCTGCCTTGGCTTTTTAAATATAAAAGCTCCTCTTTGGTAAATACATTCTCATCTTTAAAGCATAATTATGGGCTGAAAGTTGACACTAAAAATAGCACTAAGGAGCTTCATATTCATGTCTTCTTGATTTCTGTATCAATTTACTTGATTGCAACAGTCAAGCGTATGTCCTCTGGTCCTCAAGACTGAAAGGAGTTCTTATGAGGGTTCGTCCTAACGAGACTTTCGACAAGGTGACATTTTAGGTTTAAATCCATGAATAACAGTTGAAATATCAATGTGTAACTGTAAATACATGTATATAAAAGACAAAGCATTCCCAAATGTTTAGCAACTCTCTTAAGAAAAGCAAGTATCTGAGTAAAAAAAAATAGAAAAAAAAATTAGATTAGGGAACCTTAAAAAAAAAAGAAAAAGAAACAAAACATATTCCACTAATCCATAGTGGCATGCCAGGAAAACTTAAAGACAATTTGGAACAAACTTCACAAATTCTTACAATTAGGAAATACATGAGGAATAACATCATGAATAAGTCTTCAAATTAGCAAGTGACCAAGAAGTATATGCTTTGCCAATTTCAGTTCAAATCAAAATACTTCACGATACAAGCATATTTTTAGTACTTTTACAAATAAATCAGTTCTTTGGAATATGATTCTTCACTCACTAACGTTCTCGGTTTTTTTTCTTGTAGTGTCAGAAACAGCCATTTCAAGATGACTTTTGCAAATCTGCAAATTGAAAGGGACAATTAACATGTAACCTCATGTTAAGTTAGTGTTTGACAAAAATCTTTTAAATATGAATCTTGGAAAAGGTTGGTTTTTTTTTTTTTCTTCACTTTAGCGACTGTCTGAAATAACTACTGCACTAACCTGATGACACACTTATTTACTATAGTCTCTTATGCCCGTTATTCGGTTGTTGGCAGTAATACAACTTCATTTAGCAATAGCTCAGACCCCTCAGTAAGGGAATGTGTACATAGTAGCTCTCTAATCTTGCTGCCCAGCTGCTGAGACTGTCACATGAGTCACTTGCTGCCTTTAGAGCAACACACCACTTGCTGAATTTAGAGACGTTCTCTGTTTCGGCACTAACCATACATATAAATTGAGTAATGCCCTATCCTAATCACACACAAAACTCTCAAGGTGGTTTTTGGTTCTGGATTTTTTTTTTTTTTAACTTAAACCAGTGAGTCAAAGAACATATTTCTTAATAATACAGTTAACAACCCAGCTTCATAAAGTCGTTTCTGTACTGGTTTTCAGCATTATCGTTTTCACTCCAGTTAGGCTAACTCCAGGAAGCAGTTCAAACGTAGGTAACTTCATCTAATTGTTCAGTGGAAATCCAGCCCTGGGAGAATGAAGAACTCTCTCTGTCAGGACAATTTAGTATACAGCTTCACAAAAAAGCACTTTACAACAATTCTTTCCTTATCAGGATTTTAAACTGTGACTGTCTGGAACACCACCTTACTCAACAGTCTATTTAAAAACAATTTACACACAGACTGGCACAGTTAGTTCTGTGCAGCACTTTGGTCTACTGATACATAAAACTCCTTGTTGAAAAGACTTTATTTATTAACATAGTCTACAGGCACTGTGTAGGAAGTACTTTCACATACAAACAGCACACAGCTCTACAGCAAAACACCGTGAGGATAATCTTTGGACTGTCACTGCATTCTCAGCACAGGCCCTATGCTGGTTCATTTCACTCTATATCACATACTATCTTCTTTACCATATTCTCCCTGCCTCTCCTTATGGCACTGTTCTTTGCAGATGGTTGTATATACAAGTGATCAACAACACAACACATTATGCTCTGGTCATGTGTGTTCATAGACTACCAGCGTGACAAAAACCCCACAGAATTGTACTGAAAGGTGTAAGGCTAATGCCAGCAAAACCGAGGAGTCTTTCAGATTATATGAAACACACTTCTCCAGTTCAAAGCTATACTGGTCCAAACTGCAAAAGGTGTTTTAGTGTGCCTAGAGAAGAAAGCAGCATGTCAAACCCTACTTAACTCTATTAGTTTCAAGTATGGCCAAGACTGCCTTAAAATGGTCTTCACAGACCTCCTGCCAGTAGGAAATCACAGTAGGCAATGTCCCGGCTCGCCAGTTGAGCAGCAGCACATTTTCAAGTTAAATACTCTAATCTGTCAGATAACATTAAATAGAGCTCCATAACTAGCCAGAATAGAGTATTGAGTAGTAATAATTAACTAAAATTTTCACTCATGTGTACCATTCTGAATTAGCACATGCTATTTCAAATTAAAAATCAATGAAAATGGTTATTGCTAAACTGTTACAGCAAACTTCATACTGTAATTCAACAAAGTACAAGTAAATTCCTAAAAAATTCTAGCTACTGATGTACACAGTAGCAGTCAACTTACGGTCAAATTTCAGACTCACACGTATCTACTGTTCTTACCAGTAACATCTCAGGTTTCTGAAGTCAAAAGGTAAGGCAGAACTATATTTTTCTGTTGTCTTTTTGGCACCTTACAGGATTTTCTGCCAAGTCAGTATTGCTGTTTCCCACATTCATGTGACTCTTTATACAGCAACTGTACACAATTACAAAAACTGAATGAGGATAATACAACTTCAAAAACCAAAGTGGCAGAGGAACATGGGACAAGATCAGCAGCTGAACCTGATGACTCTCATAATCTCCAACCCAGCTAGCATAAATTCTCAGACTCCTTTACTCCATCTTTCTCATGATCAATAAAGAATTCTGTTCAGATATTTGGCTATCACAACATAATATTCTATAATAAAAACAGCAATTGCTACCCCCCACCCTGTGAAAAGGTTTTTGCATATGCCACTTTTAATTAACAATTTGTCTCGATAACCAGAATGCCTTAAAGCAGCTCAAACCATGCTGACATGTAAAACAAACCTTGGCAAAAGGCTGCAATTTGATAATGCACTTATTACGCATTCTATTAAAGCTGCCTCTCTCCTTAAGAACTCATATAATTTCTGTGATAACCTGAAACCTTTCAGAGGGATTCCAGTAAGAGGTAGCCATCTGGAATAAAATATTGCCTACAGAATGATGTATGATGGCTTACTGGATTAGCGTGTTAAAAGCATAATCTCTTTTGACACAGCTATTTTTAAGTGGTCTTAAAAAAAACGTACAAAATGTTAATTCTGTTTTCCAATAAACATAACTTTTGATCTGCTGAGTCAGAGGTGTTATGCATAATAATCACAGCAGGAGTACAATGCTATTTGTATTTGTTTGGAGGAAAAAACATGAGCACAATTCAGTGAAAATAACAATTAAAAAAAAAATCATGGAGCAGAATTCAAATAAAGATAAATACACCAGAGGGAAATGGTCATTCTGACAAAACAGAACACTTGTTTTCCTAGGTACAATCCACATTATGAGAAAGTCAACTCCAAAGGCATGTAACGCTTACGTTCAGGTTTTGTAACATACTACACTTCCAACACATGTACCACTTTTAATTCTGAATCCAAACCCACAAACCCAACAAACGCACTAACCCTAGAAAGCACTTTATCACGCACTATCTGAATGTGGTACAAGAGCTTTGTGTTTGTACAGCTCCCAGAAATAATCATGGCAGGATTCTGAATACCTGGGCATGTCTAGGTACCTAACCTCTTCACCTCAGAAAAAGAAGTTATGGATGCACATGGACACAACATAATTTTTTTTTCTTTGAATAAGTTCTGACAGTTTTGTTACTGAAAACTACATTTTTCTAAATGTACATTACATATTATTTTCCTAAATATATATCACACATTGCCTCACTGAGGGATCCAAGCTATTGCTAAATGAATCTCCCACGACATCTAAGTATTATTTACTTGGTTGAAAAATATTATCAGATTAGTACAGTGATTATTTTTCTTTGCTCTCAAGACAGTCAAATATTTTTCCAAGATCTTTAGTAAAAGGATTTTTGTCCTTTTCAAACACTCTAACTTCATATGGAGTTACATGAATTGCCCTTTCAAGTTGACAGACTTGTAAAAATCATCCTGAAGTGTCCATTTCTGATACTGCAGGAAAAAATGAAAATGTCAGTGAGTGAAGGAAGAATCCTATTCCAAATAATTAATTTATTTGTAAAAGCCAGAGTAAAGCAGTTCACACTGTAGAGAGACCAATCCTTCACTGCAGGTCTGCTCCTTCCACATTCAGGACACTGCAGTTCCATCATTAAGCAGCATCCCCTGCTGAGAAGCACATGACTCTACTGTTCCATGATGTACCCTCAATGACCACCAGTTTCCGAATTATGCTAAAAAAAAATACTGGTTTTAACCTATAAAACCCTGAACAGCTTGATTCTCCACAACCTGAAAGATCACTCCTTTTCATAAGTGCCACCTGAAACAATCTCAAATGCATGTTACGACAGAAAAAAAAAAAAAAAACAACCCCAAAAAAACAAAAACAAAAAAAAAAAACAAACAGATGGGGAAATACCACTCGCTCCCTGAGAAGCATTTCAACTTTACCATAGATCTCTCGTTCTGAGATAGGCTTAAAATGTTAGCATTACAGACTATACAGTTACTACTGTAAACTTACTAATTACCTACCTAGAATTTGATATATGGAAATGATGATACTTGGAAAGCATGAAGTAGAGGCTGAATATCTTGGAGGTCACAGTGAAGAAGAATTTTCCACATCCAACTGGATTTTAATAAGCTTTGCCAGAGGAACCTGGTACATGCATTTTTATTGACTGTTTGTTCAATTTAATTTGTTTTGATTTATAGCAAAACACTGCTGAAGAGCCCAAGGAAACTTTCAAATAATCTGGTCACAATCAGAAAGGAAAAGAAATCTCCCCCCCCCATCTACAAATTCTGTATTTCAGGTCATTTAATAACTTTGCCAGCCACTGCAACATACTCACAAAATATCAAGAAACAGACTTCCTAAACAACTGATGAATGCAACAAGTGGAGGGGAAAAAAAGAATAACTTTATATCTCCACGTAACCAGTCTAAAAATACCCAAAGCAAGAAGAGAGAACACATGCTCTTGAGGCCTGAGCTCTGCCATGCACAGGGAGGGAGTACATGTATTTCTGACTACATCCTCTCTCAGATGTACCCCCAAACACAAAATCACACCAGGAATTTACAAAGTTGCTAAGTAACAGTTCATTTGTAAGAGAGATACAAATACATTATGATCGCCATCCACTAGACATCTGAACCTTCCCACAAAGGCCTAAGGGACAAAAAGGTTGGGGAGACACAGATACATGGATGGATAATCTTCAGAGCACTGATGGCAGCAAAAATGGTGACAAATTTTTACACATATTCAGGAAAGAAGAATTAACAAATCAGTTCAGCTCTGCCTTCTTCAAACTATGAGTCTTACTATCTCAACGAACCAAACACCATTTAAGTACTACTTCACGTAACAGTTACAGAGCACTTGCAACCTGCCAGCAGATCTCTGCCTGCTTTTAAGCTTTTTTGTTAAGCAACCTACATAAACCCTTTATGCTAAAACTACCACCAAATACCAAACTGCTTCCTTTATGATGAAAGTCAGACACTTAGCAGAAAGGATTATTTGACCTTCAACCATGGTTTAACAACTAAAACTATGACAGGAATAGGGGAGGTTTAGGGCATCCATAAAGTCTTTGAGGGTTTTCTCCGAGTTGAAGGACTTCCTATGGCTTGATTCCCAATGAAAACTGGAACAACCAGCACAATACACAAGTTCTTAATTCAGACAAAACCTTTAGGGAATTCAGTCTGCCTCATGAAGAATTGTGGAGTTTATCTCAAGATAACTGAATATATTATCAGTTTTGAGGTTGCAACATTACTGTGCAACTGAAATCACAAATTCATGGGATTCCAGTATTTCAAGAGACTGAGGGGCAATGATTTAAGTCACCAGAGCCCTTCCTGACCACACCTTCCTTTCCACTGAAAGCTTCAAGACAGATGTAGTCTCCTTCTATGTTGAGTATTTTTATTAGGCAAACTACAGAAAAATAGAAAATAAAAATACATATTCAGCCTCCCCAAAACTAAAGCACCTTTCTACTCCTATCAAACAAATGAGTAATCAATGCAGTTAAAAACTGCTTAAATGCACTTTCCTTTCCGTACAAATATTTGAGTCTAATGAAGAGTAAGAAGTTTGTTTTACACGATGCATAGATAAAAACTGTACTAGAAACCAAAATGTATTACTTAAGATGGACTTAACTTACTTGTTCTCAAATATTCTGAAGTGGTCAAGTTTTCAAAGGTAAAATAATATCATTCTCCAGGGAAGACCTCGAAAACCAGTTTTTTTCCAATAAACTTATTTCATAGTTTGCAATTTCTGAAAGTGTAATCTAGATTTCTGTTTGCCTTCTACAGCAGTTGCTGCTAGGACTGTGTTGGAGTATTTCTTATGAGAAATAGTGATACTACATATCTGATTAATGCTACAAGGCTGCAAAACTTGACATCTTTTCCTCACAGCCTAGTTTAACATTCATCCAGTTTGGGACTATTCCCATCACTCAAATACCACTATGATTAAGTTTTCCACGTTACTCTACACCCAACTGTTATCCTTGTAGCATCATCAGCACAAGCTTATTCCACATTACTCCTCAGCACTCATTTTTAGTACAAAACCAATCAATTTAAACATCTAATGGGACACAAATTCATTTTGAGAGAACAAAAGTATTTTTAAAAAAAGTGAGAGAACTACCAGGTTCAGAAAAGAGTGTATCCAAAAGAGAAGGATACACTCCTGCAGCTAAGACAAAAACCCTTTAAAATTACAACAGGGAAAACATTACATTTTACAAGTAATGAGAAACTAAACGAGTTTGATATAAATATTTCATATATACTTTTTAAAGCAATTTCAGCACATATTAAAAACAGCCTGAATAATTAGGATAATTAACATATTATGATTCTTGGTAACTTTTAAAGTAACAAATAATGTAACTTTGTTGTTTAGGAACAGAGCTGATTTCATTGTACTGGTATGCTTATAACTGCACTTAAGCACCATTTAAATAGCATGTAGCAACACCATCCTTTGACAGATGCAATAATATTTTTATTACTTCTTCTGAAACTGATTAAAATACAGCCATAAGCTATATGTTTGTGCTGGGGTATAATTAGAAGTGCCTTAGTCTAAACACAATCCCAGTATTCAAAAGACTTAAAGAAAACTGTCAAGTAACAGAGGAAAAAAATCTACAGATTCAAATTAACTGGCATTTATTGTGATCAGCTATGTCTACCCTCTAAGCTACATGGTTCACAGTTTCCTAGTGTCCTAGATGAAACAAATTCTGTGTGTATTGACTGTAATAACATTCAGTGAACAAAATAAGCTTGAACAATGTCTGTGTTTAGCTTTTAAAAAGAGCACAAAACCCTGACAGGATTTTACATTTGTTTTATTGTCGTTTAATAATCACTCTTCCTAAAGTACTTGTGAGGGGAAGAGCACCAGTAACTGCTAACAGGCAGCTAACACCATCAATTTATGCCTTTGTAGTGTATCATCTGATAAAAACATAAGAACAGCTATAGGCAATTTCTACTTTCACCTATTTATACTGTATCTACACTTCCATGTGATAAATACAGTGTTATTATCAAGCCTTGCATGTAGGCAGCTGTAGTAAATGCACAATCAGTATAAATGAAAATTCCATACGTGACAGTAAGAGTTTGAAGAAACTTAGCATTTACAAACTTGTAAATCTTTTATTACTAACTATACAGGCTTGATTAAAATTTAATAGTGAGCTGCCAGAATCTCTCTCTATGCCTTTTCTTCCAAAAGGTCTCTTCTCAAAACAAATTCCTGTATCACAACTCATTCAGAAGACATGACATTCTCCCTAAACAGCCTGACAGTTCCTTAAAAGGTGTGTGTGTGTGTGTGTATCTATATTACATATAAATGTAACAGTCCTGATAAATCCATACACCACACAAAACCCAGTTTTATTAGAAGTGACAAGCACTTGGGACAGTAAAAGCTGATTTGCGTACACACAGGGTCTTTCTGCTGTTCTAACATTTAGTGTAATGAGATCTCATTAATTCAGAAACAGATAATTTTATGATTCTTTATAGAGAACCCATGAATCTGATACCCTGTAGTATCCAAATACATACTCATTAAACCAAGAGGGAAGATAAACGTTCTGACATTCTCTCTGCTTTTTGATTACTTGGCAATTCACGTAAATGTGTGTTAGAAAAAAACTCAATCACCTACATCTTATTTCATGAGAAATACTTCAGATTTGGCAGTCTCCAAAGTGTAACGTGACCCACAGCCACAAAGAAAAGCTTTTAGGGTGATAGTGATACACGGTGTTCAGGCTACCAGGTAAACTACCTGTACAATACATAAGTAAATCTAGGTGCAATCTGCATGGTTAAATTATATCAAATAAAGTACTATTTACAGCAATATGGAAGAGATTATTATTAGTTATCCTAATTTTAGTAAAAAACCAACTTTGCCAAATAATTCCCTTTAAACACTTTCTAATCTGATTTCTAGGCATAGCCTCCTTTGAGAGAGGAATTTAGCACATTAAGTGCAAAAGAAGATTATAGCAATTCAGTAATAGACACTTTTTTGCATTTTTACAAGATCCTTTACATAGTTATTTCTTAATTGCATCTGATGGCAATTCTAGGTTTTACTTTCCTGATTCCCACTTGACTTCTCAAAGCTGATTTGAGCTATTTGACTTCAGAGTTTTGAGTTACTGTTCTGTGTATTATAGCCACACTTGTCTACATTCATTTGTTTTATCTGTCTCACTTTTTGGTTTTATAATAGCTCAGCCCTGTTTTCTTTTTTCTCCTTTCCTTTAAACAAATAAAATAAAATTATGCACATCGGGCCACATTCTGCTCTCTTTGTGCCCCCTTGTAAGTCTATCAAAACCGCCAGGGTAGGGCATGCATAAAACAACTCTGGCTACGTATTTTAACTTATTTGAGGAGGTATCTCTACACTCTGGACAGACAGTGAAGTAGGAAAGGGACAGAAGTTATTACAAAGAAGGCTACAATAGAAACGGAATTATTCCTTCAACATGAGAAGAACTATATTAGCTTTCCCACTGTTCACTGTCAAGCATGTACTCACGCAGTCATCTCCAAACCCTGCTATGCACAGTGGTTAATTTGAATGCCATGATGGTATAGTAACTGCTTACGAGACGTGCAGGGTCCATTTAAATATTAACAATTTTTTGTATATCCTATGAGAAGGCCCCATCCTTTATAACTGTTACCATGTAACTATTTTTAAAAGCATGTTATACCTTGTCAAAAATTTCAAACCCCCTCTAATTCCATTAATTTCTGCTAATCCATCCTTCTAAGATAAGACAATAACAGGTGAACACTGACACTGAAGTAGACCAAAAAATACTTTAAAAAGCCAATCTAAATAAAAGTAAAACTGAACTTGCAACAATGGTGACCAGTTCTGTTCAATATTACATTTTCATAACTTGTGCACAACTAGTACTTTTCACATTTGATGTTTGGTGGACAACTGTTCATTTAAAATTCATTAATAACTGCAATCTATTTAATTTTAGATAAAGGGTCAACATATTCCTTGAAAAATTAAAAATAAAATACAAGCAGCTGTATAAGTGATTCTATTAAGAGTTAATCAATGTTTTACATTCAAGTTACAAGTTCGCACAATTTAAAAATCAATATAAATTTAATTAATTTCTAGATGTGATTTTTTGATTAGCAGGAAAAATACACAACTCTCTACTATCTAAATGCTCAGATAAATGCAAAAAAAAAATCCCCTACAGTTCAGAAATCTAAACATTTTACATTTGATCAACAGAAAATGTTACTTTGTTCTAATATTTGAATTATTTTTAAATAGTTTTTTAAGGCTACCTAAACATTTGGTAATTGGTTAAAGATGCTTAACAGTTCAGTGGATAGATACTGCACATTTCGTTCAAAAGCAATGCAAGCTAAATCCTCACTAGAAGCATATTTTTGGAGAATAACTCCTTGAAAGCAGGGTTTCTATCACTTTGGTGGTGGTGGCTGCTAGTTCCTTTCAACTCTGCACTGATTTGAGAAGGGTCTAACTGCTCTAACCTATTTCACATTTTCCAGAATATCTCCCCTTGGTAAACAGATAAACTTGTTCAAGAACCTCCCCAAAAGGTAATTGCTGACAAAAACTCATTTTAAAGATGTAAGAGGTTGTAGATATAAAATTTTAAAAACTAATGTTTCAGACTCTGAAATAAAACATCTATTTTAACAAAACAACCTCGAACAGTTACAAACAGTGGTTTATTCAGAACATGAGCAGTGCCATCTTTAACCCATTAATTTTAAAACACATGCACTACCCTGAAAGGAGGAGACTTAAGGGCACCATTTTGACTAACTAGCTGCAGAGATGGACGACCATTATAAGTGGCTGCACTTCATATGCGGTGCCTTTTGGAATTACACAAACTTTAAAAAAGTTTTTTAATTTAAATCTCAAAATTCTACATTGGGAAACTAATTTTTCAGGATAATTACTAAATGAAAAGTACACACCAAGAGACACACTTGAACTAAGCATTCAAGAAAAGTTGAATGCTTGTCAATTTAGATTCCTGTATTTGCTGTACTGTTGTAGAATACCGTAGTTATTAACTTTTAAACATTACTGAATAGGATTTATAAGTATCTAAGAAGGATTTTAATCCATTTACAGCTCCCCAATTTACCTACAAAAAGTAGGGTAACTTTATCAACAATAACCCATAGTATTTGTTTCCTCAGGTGTTTCAATTTTAGTTAATCTTGAAAAAATCATACTGAATCATGTATAGAACCAGAGCAGCATACAACAGAGAAGATTATCTTAACTCTTAGAAGTAAGGAAGCTTTGAAAGTTACTTCTATTTTTATTAAACACCCTATCATCCCCGCAAGAAGAATTCAGTTTTCTACAAAAAAAAAAAAAAAAAAGAGTAACTAAATTTGTAAAAAATAATCCTAAACAGCAGTTACCTTCTGCTATTATTATCACCATCTGGATTATACCTTAAAATTAAACCCAGTTTAGCAAAGTATCAAATTCTCTGAGAACACCCTTTCCTCTTCCTCCTCCCTATGCCCTGAATTTTCTACTATGGTTGGATACATTGAATTTACACTGTAATACATAACTGTAAATCAAGAAAGATACTCCACAACATGTGCTTCTTTCATGTTGTCATTACCAGTGCCTATACTTATTTTCAGCATTACAATATTTATGATTTTGAAGCTCTTAATTAGGTACTAACGTAGTAACACGTTAAACACTTCATACTGATGGTCACAGACACAGTATTTGAAGAGTTCTTAAATATTGTTCTCAGTACCACTAACTAGTTTCTTGAAGTTAGTTCTATACATCTACTACTATCTCTCTACCCTGGTACATTAAAAACACCAACACATGGTGTACTGCTCTTAATTTATCACATTTCTATGCATTTCAGGATAATGTCACACCAGTCAATAAAAAGAAGAGATTGGTGTGAGAAATATTTGGAAAGGAACTTTGGAGTATGAACTCTTGCAAACTATAAAAGACATCTCTAAATCAAAAAAAAGTTTTGGAAAAATGTTCAATTTCATTCCTTTATACAAACTGATTAATCTTTCTTCCTTAATGAGCCTTTTTTTTTCTAGCCTAAGAGTAGTTAATGTGATTTAATTTTCACAACTGTGAGTCACTGGAAAACTTTGAGATTTCTTCCAAAATCTCTAACCACAAGACTACCCTAGTCAACAACTACTGTACAACAGCTTCTTTGGTCACACTTGCAGCAAAGGTACAGATCATTTGCGAACACATGCTATTCAACACAGAGGACTATCACAACTGACACTCAACTTCCACAAGTTCAAAGAAAACATTTGCTGAAATAGCCTCCCTACAAGTTCAGTACTCCATCTTTCCTCTCGAAAACCACATACCTGTGTACAATTTTTAATCTACAACTACCAACAAAGACTACAAAAACGAGGCATGTGCAAAGGAAACATCATAACTCCTCATAAAGATATCAGATTGCCATGTTAAGAAGTTATGTTAATTTTTTTAATAGTAAATATCACTGAAAATTAAAATACAAAGGAGATAACAGGGACAAGCAGAGCATTTCACATCATTACAGTTAAACATCTACAAGTTAAACACGAAGCATAAAACTGCATCAGCCAGAACCCATGCTAAAAGCATGCATGCACACACACACGCACACATACACACAAAACTAGACCGCAGTTAGGATGATTTTTCTTTTTTTAAACAAAGCCAGAGGCAATTCTACCAAGTGATGTTATAATTACACAGCTAAGGTGTACTTGCAAAAAGCCCCCAGTCCGGCCAATTAAAACCTACAGTTATTTTCACTATTTTCAAAATCTTTTGGGACTGTTCAGAAGATTTAAGTATTGAACAAGCTCTACAATACTTTTCAACAAACTCAGGTGTCCCCAACAAAACTGAATTTATTCAAAGGAAAAATAATGCGCTTCACAACTTTTACAAAATGTCTGTGAAATTGCCCTATGCGCGTAGGTCTCCTCCCAGAGAATTCATAGCTAACAGAACAGCACTAGGTTTTAATATTAAACAACCTGCGACTATTTCATTTCTGCAACACCCATTCCAAAAAATGCTCTCCAAAACACAGCATTTTAATTAACACACCAAGAAAACTCCCCTGAAGACCTGCTACACACAAAAGAATTGCTTTGATCCAAACGAATCTGCACGTTTTACCATATTATTCTGCCTTAATTTATCAGACCAGGGCCGATTTGATACCTTTCCTTAAAAAAAAAAAAACAACGAACCATCCCTCTGCTAGAGGCAGAGGTGATGATAACCCTAGGAAAAGAGAAGCTGTCTCTTTAAAATGCCCTGCTATGTCCCTGATCCCACGTGGAACCAACAGCAGCAGCACTTTCGCATTAACTTCAATGTGAGGCGAGATGAGGCATCATTATTTCACATAAATAAAACGAGGAGACTGCAGAATACATTCTTTGTAGGAGACAAACAGGTGAACTGAACGTGCCAGGGAAATCGGCAACCACCCGCAGAAGAGGTGCCCTGCCCCTGAGCCCTCTCTGCTTTCCCTATGGAGCATTACCTCAACCCCACACTACTCTGAAGAACCCAGTTTAAATAGAGGAGGGAGCCACCAGGAAAACTTGAAATTCAAAGGCAACGAAAATGCACTTTATAAACCGGAAAGGTTTACTCTTTGCTTCACACATCCTAATTAGATCAGGAAAGTGACACTACAAAGGCATTACATTCCGGTCCGAAAAAAAAAAAAAAAAGGAAAAAAGGACAGAGGAAAAGAAAGGAGCCCCCATCTCCCAGAACCCCCCAAACATACAAAAAAAGCATCAAAAAAGGAAGTTATAATGCAGCACATACAGCATTTATCTTATCTAGGATCACTCCACATTACCCCCAAGTTATGCACTTTCTGCACTATCATCTCCCCCTACCTCTCTCTCCTGAAAGGGATTTTCACGTTTTCTCATTGTCGGTGGCGAGTTATAAGAGGCTTTTGCCTTCCAAAGAATTCATCAACAAAAAAAAAAATAATAAATATTAACTCCTTGCTCCCTGAAACCTTAAAACGGTCTCGGGAAGACACGGGTTTTATTCTGTTACCTTGAGGAAGAAAAGGGGGAGCAGCCCCGATTTTTAGGTATTTTTTGGCATTTTTTTCTGATTTTTATTTTGTTATATGCCTCAGTTCTCCCTCCATTTTGGTTGTTTATGATACTGACAACAAGCTGTCCCTGCTCTCTCTCTCTCTCTCTCCGGATCTCTCCTGCTTTCAGCTAGCAAACCCCCCTCCCCAATGCAACACGACTCAGCACTTACTTGGGTTCACACTTTTCTCTAAACACACACCGATGGGGAAGGGAAAAGCTTCTGGGCCACTCGGAGGGGCAGAGCAGGCAAATTCGTTTCTTTATTACGAAAAAAAAAAACTTTTGTCCAAAAAACGACGGGAAAGGGGGGTCGAGTGCCCCAAAGTCACTCCGGATCCCCCCAAAGACGCAGCCGCCAGGTCCGGGGGACACCCCACGGGTAGCCGGGTCCACGGGGGAAATTTCTGTGCGAAATTCGGCCGGTTTGAGGCGGGGGGCGAATTTATATTAATTTTTTCCCTCATTTTTCGGCACC
>NW_010137112.1:0-2109 GCF_000699245.1 Pterocles gutturalis | reverse complement strand
ATTCTATGATTCTATGATTCTATGGTAGACCTCCTACAGGGTCATACTACTTAAAAATTAAAAGCATTAATTCCTGTCCCAAAACAGAAAGATATTTTCTTGTTTGGATGTACTGCAATTTAGCAATGCCCCAGAAAGGCCTCCTTCAATAACATCATAGAATCATAGAACATCTCAGGTTGGAAGGGAACTAATAAGGATCGTGGAGTCCAGCTCCCTGCTCCACACAGGTCTACCTAACACTAAACCAGATGGCTAAGAGCATTGTCCAGATGGCCCTTGAACTCTGACAGGCTGGGGGCTGTGACCACAGCCCTGGGGAGCCCAAATAATAGCTGATAAAATAATGGAGAAAGAACAATAAATAGCACACAGGAAATTATAAACTAGCTTCAGTCTTACCCACTTGCACCAAGACAGAGACAACACTTACTGCCATTTCAAACAACATATTTCCAAACATGACATGTGGTTCTGCTTCTCCACCTGTTATGAATGAATCCCCAGACACAAAACACTCCCCTTGCCTAAAAAAATATACATTTTATAAAGTTGTATATTGTCCTGACAAATCCATCAACAAACTCCCCTTCCATTCTGAAAAGATCTGACCATGTGGGACAATGTTTAGAACTGCTGCTCCGGATCAGCACCATTCTCCTTTGGCTCTACAAAAGCTCTGTGTAGCAAATTTACTAAATACTTAACTGTGGTGAAAGCTCTTTCCACAAGTGTCATATGCAACAAAAGAAGTGGAAACATCTGTGAGCTAACAGTCCAAAGAAATCAGAGAGAACTGGGAGAGCAGCATGAAGAGCCATCCCGCCACTGTTGCAATACACCAAAAATCCAGCAGAACTGCACCACGCTGTGTTTGTTACCAAAAGATGAGACAGATGTGGGAGAAAGGAGACTTCAGGAGGAATCTCCGCCAAGTGCTGTCGCTGAGGCTCATCCGAGATGCCACCTATGATAATGAAGTGCTAGCCAGAGTCTCAAGACAGACACACAGCAACTACAGCTCGGGGACCTGACATAAACAGCTAACTAAGACATTTATCACGACCTCGTAACAGTTCTTGAATCACAGCTGCATGACATATGCTCAATGGATTATAGTCTAAAAGTAATTGATGATTCTTTGCTAGTCTATTCCATCAGCAAATAGTCTCCCCCTAGCTTCTCTCAGAAAAATACACTCAGGAAAGAATTTCTGTTTAGAAACCATAAGAAAAGTAAGAAAAAAATGCCTGCTGCATAAGACAGATCATGAGTAAAGGTTGTGAGTGTTATTTTTATGAACGCATTTATGTCTATAAAGGACTGGGAAGCCAAGTCAGCTCATGTATATGAAGATCACAAGTCACAAACACCCTGATTCTAGATGAGTTCAAAGTTTTATGCCAATAGGCACATAGCCTCATGCATCATCTACAAAGATAATAAACACTTTGAACATATAAACGACTGGGTTGAAAACAACCCATAAAAATGACTCCTGCACTTTAACAGTTGTTCTGTGTCTTCATAAGCATTTAATCTCTTCAAGATCTGAAGTTGGTTAGCTGAAAAATTACTACCTTCCCATCTGAAAATCTTCCTGTAAGCACCACAATGCCTTCCAGTGTCACCCAGCCTCATCCCTCTGAAAGCTTCTAAAATGCCTTTTAAAATAGTCAGCAGGGGAAATTAATTGTTTTACAGAGACACTAATCAAATTTAGTATTGGTATTTGCACGTACCATTTCCTTGTGATTTGGATAGAACGTTTGCTCAATCAGAGGGAACTTCTCCGGACCCAAAGTTTTGTAGACAGACACCAGCTGGGCAAACTGTAAAATAAAGCAAGACAAAACAAACAGCTTAGGAGAGAATCCACATTCTACCAACGTCATCTCATATGGTCATTTTGCTTCTTGACTTCTGTTTTTCATAAATTTCTCTCTCCTCCTCTCTCACATGCACACCTCTTTATGCATCCAGACTATAACTTCATGTACACATCAACAACCAACACCACCCCTAAGAGCTCAGCCTTCACAAGGACAGAAGATGAAATATGCTGGAATACTGTCTGCAGACGCCTGTGGTGGGTTAGCCCTTGGCTCG
>NW_010137111.1:698-944 GCF_000699245.1 Pterocles gutturalis | reverse complement strand
GGTAGGGAGCAGTACTGCCCCACAATGTACGGGAGCCCCAGCAGGTTCAGCCTCTGACCTAGGGAACAGGATTAGTAATTTTCCACTGCATGGTAGTGGTGTCACTCCTTCCCCCAGGAAGAGTTGTCGACAGGTATTACAGAGCTATAAGGCTCTTCAGAACCTGAGCACTCCTACCTTATATGCTTGAGATTCCCGACCTTATTAGTGCCTGCGGGGTGTGAGTCAAAGTCGCCGGAGCAGAGA
>NW_010137111.1:0-564 GCF_000699245.1 Pterocles gutturalis | reverse complement strand
CTCACAGTAAAATGAAAGCTATAATATAAAGGCAACTTTTTCCAGCCCTCTAAGTAGAATTGCGTTAGTGAGAATTTATAGCAGTATGGGTTTCTGGTTTATTACAACAAGCGTTAGTATGAGCGCCTGCATGCCGTACATTCGTAAAACATCACCTTCAAGGGTGCACCATTATATTCTAAGTGTTAGCATTATTTTAAAAGAAATTGTATTGGTTTTAACATTTTTATTATGTATAGAAGTCATAATGAAACACGAAGCTATGTTTGCTAAGATGTTGTCTCTTCGGTATTTTCACAGAACAGAATTTTGAATATTTACAGCAATAAGTGTTTATGTTCAGGAATTTTGCTTTGACAATGCAAATTTTTTAAAACAAGGTTGAAAGACACTTTAATTCAGAGCCTAGAAGTAAAATGCAGCCTTAGTTTTTGTTGTACCTTACATGACTCTACCAAATGATATGTTTTCACCTTCCTGTGCTTGTTTCTCTGATCCCCATCTAAAAAAATTACTAACCCAGCACAGCACCTCATCAGCGTGGCAGCGAAAGGATTGGTGTCT
>NW_010137110.1:1322-1526 GCF_000699245.1 Pterocles gutturalis | reverse complement strand
AGGGAATGGCCCTGGCAGCGAGCAGGAGCTTTAGGAGGAGTCGGGGGGGAGTCTGTGCTGTGGCCAGGGCATCGCGCCCCGGTCAGCTGGGGTGGGGGGCTCCGAGGTCTTGGTGTTGGCAAAGTCCATGGTGCCAAGAGCTGCCCGCACACCCTGCCTGTGCCTCTCCGTGGGCTCGGCACCAGCAGCAGGGCTGGGAGCTCT
>NW_010137110.1:386-1190 GCF_000699245.1 Pterocles gutturalis | reverse complement strand
AGGAGGGTTTTTAATTCCGTGATTTCTCCTTTCAATCCAACGGCCCTGAGGAGCCCCGGAGCTGCTGCTGCTGGTGGGGCTCCAGTGGTGCCAGGAGCTGAGCTGGGGCTCGTGGAGGGGACTGGGATGTTTCTGTGAGGCTGGGGGGGACCTGTGCTGTGACATTTGCATGGCGTGCATCCCTGTCCTGATGAGTGGTGGTCCCGATTCGGGGAGGGGGGGTCCTGAGGGGGCTGCAGAGCTGATGCCACATCTGGGTGACAAACCATGGCACCAGCATCACCCTGAGCCACGGGGTCCCTGGGGGGGTGCTGGGACCCCCAGACCCATAGGGGCAGAGGGATGGAGGGGAGAGGTGTGGATCCCCCACCGCAGCCCGTGGGCACCCGTGGTTGGGGTGCAGCAGCCCGGTGAGCTCGGTGCAGTGTTTACTGCTTCCATCTTGGCTTGGTGCCTTATTTGTTCTCCTTTAATCGAGCAAATGCGCTGTAGGCAGCGCGGCTGGGCCAGCATTGACTTTATTAGGGGAAAGCATCGATATGATGCTGCGTGTTAGGAGGCTTAGCCTAACACTGTCAGACTGCTGGAGTTTTAAAGTTGCACTTTATTCATGATGTTTTGATTTCTCTTGCTCTGGGGACTCCAGCTGTGATGGATTGTGATGCGGTACCAGAACAATATGATACACGAGAGCAGCTTGCTTCCAAAACAGGCATTTGCCACGAGAGCCCAGCATTTTCTTGACTTTTTTTTTTTAGAGTAAAAAATGATGGCATAAAGAAATCTCAAGCTTTGCACAGTTCA
>NW_010137110.1:0-335 GCF_000699245.1 Pterocles gutturalis | reverse complement strand
TGTTAGCGGCAGTTACGCCGAGCTAATTCCTGGGTTCATTTTGCTGCGTTTTGCTGCTGCAGCAGCGCTGGCAGGAGCCGTTTTCACTCCAGAAGTTGGAGTTTCTGGCTGCCAGTTACTGAATTCTTCTCTTGCAGGCGAGCCCCTGCTCTGCTGATGTGTTGCTGTTGCAACCCGTGGTCCCTTTGTGGGGTCTCCCCCCTTTCCTCATCCTCCTCACGCTCCTGGGTCTCGCAGGCGGGCGTTGCAGCTGTAGTGGCCGTGGCTCGTCCCGCGGCTCCGGGCGATGCTTTGCAACTTCATGTTCTTGGTTCCCTGACTGCATGGGGAGGGGG
>NW_010137109.1:0-48075 GCF_000699245.1 Pterocles gutturalis | reverse complement strand
ATTAAATTGTTCTTATCTCAACCTATGAACCTCTTTTCCCTTAACCCCTTTAATGCTTTCCTCCATCGCTGGGAGGTGAGAGAGCAGCTGCATCGTGTTTGCTTCTATCCAAGTGGGTTCAAACCACAACAATATGCAAATATTTCTTAAATTGTCAAAAAGGAAAAAGAATACATAACACATTGCTCCTAATTCAGTAGAAAAGAGGTGTTTGAAAAATGAAGATAAATGAGTTAGACTCAGAAACAGTGAGAGAGCAGACCTTGCTACATTTTTTCAAGCTAATCCCACTCTATTTTCTTGCTCAGAAACACCTTCACGTTCAGATCAGATGCTTTTTAGAAGATTTGCTGTCAGGGATGGAGGGGGGAAAGGCTACAAAATTATCATAAAAGCAGGATTCTCAACCATTCTTTGTCCCTCTTAGGCAATACTAAAGGGCAAATAGAAACTGTTATTGTAATTTATAGAAGGCATGTGAAAGACGAACATATGTTACAATGGAATTACCACCTTCTACAAAGAAATTACCCGTGTTGCTGCATTTATCCCTCCTACTGCAAAACTACTGAGTTTTAATACCACTATATATTTTGATGACCTATTAAGCTGACAGTACTCATATTTCAGGTATGTGGGCGGATGGACAGATTTATAGAAAACCAGACTTTGGAAGGAGTAAAGGAAGGTTTTGTGAAATACTAAACAAATTGTTGTAGTGTGCTAAAATCCCACTGATTCTAAATCAATAAAGAAAATGGTTGCATATGGAGAGACTGATGCAAAGATCACTAAAATCACATGGTTATCAGATCAAGCTCTTGAAACTCAACTGCATAGCCAGAAAATGAATAAAAGAGGGTTATATAATTTAGATGTGATATAAAAAACTAAGGCAAAGTAGTCTGTATAAGCATTTGTGAATTTTCCAGATCTTCCTATAAGATTTGTAACAGTCCAATTGTTACAGTGTGAAGGAGATTTAAATTCATCACCTAGAGACACACTCACCTCATTTTATACTTTTACAGTTATGGACCCCTCAAGGTAGTATACAGCCCTCCACCACCCCACTTTCTGTTGTTTGGAAATTTACTAATGGACTATGTGAAGGTACAGCAGCTTACAACTATAGTATAAATAGTAGCAAATAGAAATTTGCAAGGAAGTTAAGGATTCAGAAATTTAAGTAAAAAGGTGTGTTGGAACATCCCACTTTACTCCAATGCAATAATGACAGAGGCATGTGTATCTACTGCAGCTGTTTAAAAACATATCACACAATTTTGTATAAATACTTGGAAGAACTTTTGTGTAATAAAAACAAAGCACAGATTAATTCATGACATTTAGCTACTGCATTGAGTGAGGAAAACACTATATGAAGCTATGCTATCTGTGTGCATGTAAATGGATGCACAAAATGCATCATCTGCTCCGTAGGCAAAGATATTTCCTGTTGGCAAGAAGAAGAAAAAATAGTACTTTGTTTCTTTGCCCCCTTTGACTGTCTTATCTGCCCAAATGTGACAAGCTGCTGGCCATCTAGTCTGCAAGGACCTTCCAGATATAAGACATTTCCAAGAGCCAAGGCCAGAGGGAATCCCTTGCTCTTTCCTGTTTTCAAAATGTAAAATCCTTGCTTGGAATAGTTATTTTACATTTGTCAAATCGAAACATTTGGGGAGTAAGACATAATTTCTGTGTCACATCTGTCACTCTGTAGAAGGGGTCAATGTAGACAGAAAACTCTTCAGGATACATTTGATTTTTAGCAGCAGACATTTTAATGTTTAAACTCGGGATTTTTAAGCTCTTATTTCACATGTTTAAACCATCCAGTCACAGGAGCTATTATAATTTTCCAACTTTACTCCAAACCCTCCTTCTCTGCGTGAACATTGTTCCTCTCCATCGTAGCCTTCACAGAACAAGCATGCAGGAGCACTCGTTAATGACTGCTCTACCAACTCCTCTTTCAAGGAATCCCTCTGTACCACAGATAACTGGGGCACTAGGAACCCGTGATGCAGCACTGACACAGAAGGAGAAAGAACAGCGCCCTGATTTGGCCAGCAGCTCAGGAGATTTCAGTTACACCACTGACTTCCAGACAAAGGCTTATGGCAAACGAAGGGCAGATCTGTCACACCCCAGCGACTTCCTATGTCCTAACAAATGGTTTTCTTCTTAATGTTGAGTTCCAGTGGCAGGTTCTGGGATGGAAATAGTCAGCTGTGGGTGTCACCATGAGCTGTTCAATGTTTGCCCCAGTGCCAAAAAAAAAGCCGAAACCCTTCTCCATCCTAACCCAGAACTTTTAGGCACAACGAACTCCTTCATCCCAATGTCTCTTTTGCCATCCTGGAGCACAGCTTGAATGTCTGTTTTGCTTTCACCATCCAACAACGTTTTGCATTTAACCTTCCAACAAATCCTTGCCCAAATATTTCCATCAGAAGGCTTAAAGGATGGAGCAACACCCCCTGACGCAGCAGCTGGACCCACGCACGGCTGGTCACTCCCTCTGAAATACCCTCTCCTCATACTTCAGTTCTTTATCTGTAACTGCAATTCTCACTTCAATAAGCATGCGGTAGAGACTCCAAAGCATCCAGATGTTAACCAGGAATGACCAAGTAACTCCTTAAATTCGGTGTTCACTTTAAAGACCCAGAATAGGGGCATGGTCATATCATTTTATGAGCCTGTTCAGTATAAACCAAGCGGCTGACAGATGTTTAGCCACACATGTTCATAATTACAGCTTCTGCTCCACAAATATTTCCCTTCACTTTGCCAAAAGTGTTCTTTTGGAGTCTAAAGCTTCCTAGCAAATAACATGAAAAATATCCTCTAACGGAAATTACTGTTGCACAAAATATCATTTAATAATTTAAGCTCAATATTTAATGTAAACCTGGCAAATACATTCAGCTGCAAAATTACTATAATCTGTAAAAATAACTCCTTAAAAATTATTTTGTTTTAATTATCAAAGATTAGAGTGCTAAAACAGTTTAGCAGAGAAGACAGAACAAATTTGCAGCTCAAGTGACTGTCAGTAGTCCTCAGATGTGTTTCATTAAAGGCTTTTACAATCAGATATATGCCCAGTACCATTTATTGCTTAGCATTGAAAAAACAATCAAACCCTCAAAATCTAGTTATCATTCCTGTAGCTGAGGAATATAAATTAAAATGAAGATCCCTAATTTGTTTCTAATATGTACTAGACGAAACACAGTCATTTTGGTTTAAATTGCAATGGTTTAACATATGGCCTAGCATATAGATCTCCTGGAGGAGCAGCCATCAGAGATCTGGGTGTATTTGCCCTCATGGGAGTTCCCCCAGAATAGCACCTGAGACGCCTCTCATCCTCTCTTTGCTTCAGCTCTGATAACCAGTATTTAAGGTGTGTCCAACGCAATCTGGACTATGTTCATTACTCTAGTACAAACACAGATACTCCACTGAAATCATACATTCCATTTGGTACAAATGAGATCAAAACAGAATCTCATGCACAGCAATACTGTTATTCCAGTACTGCAGAAACAGAAGCTGGACCCTATGCAAAGTAATATGTAAATGTCACTAATTTTTGATGTTTTTATGTTATACAGTAAGTCTGTTAATGGTATAATGCCTTTGGAGAATAAAAAAAGCACGTCAAAATGATTGAAAAATAAATTTCAGTGTAATGGAACTTTACAAAGTGCTTAACTGCACATTTTTGCTAAGGCGTTTCAGGCAAAAAAAAAATGATTTTATCAGTTGCATTTAACATATTGCAATTATACTTTAACCATCATTTATATTGAAATTACTTTTTCCCCCAACTAATAAGCATTACATTTTAGCCTCAGAAAAAAGAGTATAAAGAAATTAAAACATGGCATATTGGATACCAGTAAAGAAGAGATTAAAGGAAAAAGGAAAGAGTTTCATACAAACCAGGAACATACTCAGAAACTTACTCATGCATTGCAGCCACACATATGTGCACAAATTCAACTCAGTGAGACTTTCATATGAGCCACCCGATTTGTGCCACTACCATTGCAGTATCTTCTTCTCATGCATCGAGAATGCAAAAGCTGCACATATGGACTCGACATGTGCGCCCTCCACACTGAATAAACTATACAGGCCACCACGATAACTCACATACATTTATCTCCTTAAAGCATGCAATTAGTTTGATCTGCTGTTTGCAGTAAAATATTTACCTTTTTTCATAATATACATAAAGAAACCATAGTATCTAGGTATTGCTGTGTGAAAATAAAGACTACCTAATGTCTAAGTAACACAGCAGCATAATATCACTGTATCATGAGATGGCATGATCACTCTGATTTCAAAGTCTGCCTCAGTCTGACAAAGAAATACAAGATCAGACCTTAGACTGAAAAAAAAAAAAAAAACAAACTTACTAAAACAATATAAAATATATAGCAAGTCACATAAAAGATTAAACTTTAGCTTTTCTTTTTTTAGATCATCTATCATTGACTGTATACAGAGTAACTTTTTCAGGTTTAGGTTATGCAGCACTGAATGTATATACCTAACAGGAATGCCAATATCAGCTTTCAGAGAAATGACCACACGTCCATCTCATTTTGCCCCCACCTACACTTCTGAGGAAGTAAACAGCAAAACTTCCCTTGAGTTTGGCAACATATGGACGCATTCTTAAATCAGTGTGTTTCACTGTCCAGGCAAAAATCAGCACCCATACTAAACTGAATGGGGTTTTGGTTTTGGGTTTGTTAGTTTTTTGGTTTTTGGTTTTTTGTTTGGTTTGTTTTTGTTTTTGTTTTGTGGGAAAAATGGGTATTAAAGTACTTCACCTCTCCAAGAATATATTATCTAAGTGCAACTATGGCAATGACATTGCATCAGCAGGGAGATCAGTTGCTCACTTCTCTACATTCATCCGAGTGTCTGATGTGGGTTTTGTCTGTAGCAGCAGGAAGCCCAACACACAGGACTGACGCTAGCACCAGCAAATCGCTGGAGTACCCTGTGCCAGAGGCTTTGCTGCAGCAAGGTACATGAGCAGGTGAATAATTCCACCCATGCAAGTGGCACGAGTCCTGTCATTTAAGTATACAGCTGAACTGGGAGTCTGCACTCACATCCTGTACAGCAAGTCTACCTTTTCTGGGTTTGCCGCTTGCCTAAATCTAAAAGTTAAATGTAAAATAGAGGGATGCTTAAAGATAAGCAGGTGTTTATGCACTCTGTAAGATAGGGCTTGATTGTACAGGGAGAATCCTCCTTATAACTCCACATGAAGTTATCATTATTAAAAATATATGCTATTTATAATGGTAATTTAATATGAAACTCATTTTGAAAATATTCTAGGATTATTTAAGCACTGAAAAAAGTAACAAAGTTTGGCAAAAAATGTGTAGGGTTTTTTTACACAACTATAAGCTGTTCACTGCATAGCTTCGGATTTTATAACCTCCTTTAAAATGCAGTTTTCTGTGATGTTGATCCTTCTTGTTTAATAATGACAAGGATTCATAAATAAAACATCTGTTATATCAGATAGTAGAATGCCACCTTCAGATAAACCCGTGAAGTCTAACACAAAAAAAAAAACAACCTTGACTCCAACAGCACATCATTAATGTAATGCTGTTCTTCTAATTTATGGTTTTTTTCAAATTACTATATACTTTAAGAATTTTTTGTTATACAGTGTACTCCAAAGAATATTAATGGAAAGCTGCACATCCAAACTAATCAGAGGTTTCATTTGAAAATATATTCTTCCTTTCAAAGCCTGACTTGCAGTGTGTAAAGCTGTCACCTCCCTAACGTGCCACTGCTATGGTATGTGTAGTAACAGCATTTATAATAACGAAGAGACATTTTTTTGGAAAGACCTAAATAGACTCCATCTTCCGAAAGACAGGCACTATCTGCACTCAGTGCTGCCATTTAAAACAGTAAAATACAATGACAAAAGATGGAAAAGATGCAAAGCAGAGGTTATTGTACAAGCAAAAGACTGGCACAGAATATTAAGTTTCTACAGAAATTAGCATCAAAATTAGCACAGCCATGCTGTCTTTAAATTATTTCAAATTCACAAAGTCGCGCTGAATTACACTGAGTTTTTGCTAAAGGCACAGCTGGCATGTCGTGGTTCATGGGATGCAAATGCATATTGATGGCTATTTGAAAAGGATAACAGTATAAGAGAAAATAACCAATGCATTCTTTTCCTCCTGTTCAAGAGGTTATCAATGTGTTCCCATACAGACTACAGTCTTCTCTCTTGAAAACAGTTTCAAAAACTGCCCATTACAACGTGAGGTCTAAATCCATGAAGCCTTTGTATGTTAGCAAGCCCAGGGGAGGTTAGGACTCTGGATCACAGGACCAGGACAGTGTCTGCACAAGCTGGTGCAGATGGTCCTTAGCTGTATTAAAACCACAACTAAGTATCTCCAGGGTGTGAGACAGACCAGCTGTATATCAGAAGTACTAGCATACTGGAAACTACAAGAAAAAAATCAATGCAATTACCCTGTAAAGAACCAGCAGCAACCAAAACCATATTTCAATCTTCCACTTTACAAAATTAACCTTTTGAAATGGCTTGTGTCAGGCTTCACAGGCCAGTTCAGTTATAAACAGCTGTGATGCTCTCACATTTCTGCTGTAATCCTCCAGTAGTGATATATAGTATTTTTCTTAAATCTGCAGAAACTGGAGATGGAAGGATAATGCTAGATGTCACTATTAGAGTGATAAGAAAGTCTCAGCTTCATTCTTTAAACGAAGAAGAACTCTTACAGATAGCTCACAAATTACTTACATAAACCTTAGAAAAATAAGAGTACGTGCTCACAACATTTGGGCTTCACTTTTGAAAGCCTGTTTGATGAGACTGAAAGTGTTTGATTCAGAAAGCTCAGGCACAGAAATGGTTTCCAACTGAGCACACGGGACCAAAGGGCTGCAAGGGTCAGTTCACAGTAAAGCTGAACAAGAATGACATTAAATGTAATTCAGCTTTAAAACAATGCCTTCTCAAAGAGGCTTCGCTCTCCTTTCTCAGGCTGGGGTAAATGCTCTAAGGTCAGGAGGCCACAATGCCTGTCAGTGCATTCAATGCACGTTAAAAAGACAGGCTATTAAGAAAGAGTCACTGACATTTACTTGGGAGCCAACCCTCCCCTCTTCCACTTGTCCCCTTCCCCAATTTCAGCACATTCTCTAATTAAGCATCTATACAATGCAATATAATTGAACAGATGTAGTAGTCATTACCAGGAATTACCCATTCTCCTATTAAATCAGAGTGTACAGAAAGGGCTGTGTTTGAAATGGGTGAACTTAATTGCCTGATGGTCCCCAAGGGGGATGTACAAATAGATCAAGACATCACACACGCGCAACTGATCTCAGCTCTGACACAAGCTTTTTGTCACTCCCTCATCCATCTTTGCTTACTAGGGTTAATGGTGGCTGGAGTCAACGCCGGACAATTTAATAAATAAGAGCATTGGATGTGGTTCAAATGAAGCATATCAGAACGCAGGCTTTAGTGACATTTTGATTAAGGTTCCATACACAGTGAATGCTTTTTATGAGGCAGCTGCTTAAAAGACAATCTATTTGAGTAAAAACAGAGCAGGATAGCTGGTATCCCTTGGCAATTTACTGTGAAACATTTGTTTGCTTCACAATGATCTGATTCACAATCATTGCACTTGCATGGTTGGTTGATTAAATCAGTATCTTTAGCAGTCTGAGCAAAGAAAAAAAAGTCAATTGCTAAAGTAATGCCTCTACGTGTTATGCAAAATAGATAAATCACAAAAGCCTATTCCATTTCCCTCCCCAGCACCTTGTTCTCTGTTTCCATTTCCCAGTACAAAGCACTGGGTTTTTAAGTTACAGAGTCATAAATAGGATTTAATTAAGAAAAGTGTTAATCCAGAGCAGTGGTGATAGCTGTTCTGAAGAGAGTGCACTAGCAACCGTTTAATAAACAATTGCAGATTCACCGGTATTGATCTAGGAAAAGATTGATTTCCTTTTTCTTAAAAAAAAAAAAAAAGAAAAGAAAAAAAAAAAAAGAAGAAGGGTATTCAAATAGAAACAACAATGGTAATTTGAATCTGATAATGCAAAAACACAAGCTGCTCTCCACCTCAGGCTGCCTCTCCCTGTGCTGTGATCTGCTCTGTGACAAGGAAAGAGATGCCTTGGTTCCAACCTGGGCTAGCAGAAGTCACTGAAGAGTATCTAAAAGGCACAGATATGAAGTATTCAGGCAACAGAAAAGAGGAAAAAAAGAGCCTGGCAAGCAGGGAAAATGTCAACTCTGGAGGGTTGTGTTGCATTTATTTAGGCCTGGATGGGTGTCAGCAAGTAAAAGAGAGTAATAGCTGGCAGGGATGGAAAGTGGCAATGAAGGGACAGCTCTTATACTGCAAAAGCACAAACTAACAGATTTAATTGCTAAATTTAGATAAATCTCTGTGAATGAGAGCATTTCAACATTTTTTTTTCTAATTTATTTTACTTATAAAATGCTACCCTAGGCAGTTTCCAAATTGCTCAGTGAAAGGACTGTCGATATCATTAGAGGAAGATGAAAGACCCTTTTAAACTAGGTGCAGTTTCTGCATTTCTCTTCATTGTCATGACTTTAATACAATTTTTGCTGTGACAACACACGAGATTCCAAGGATACACTGAGTGCCTTGACTTGACAGCTCTGAATATGTAACATTCCCCAGATGGAAGGGAAGGCAAAAACTTTGTACAACTGTTCTCATGTTCACTGTAAAGATAGTTCTGAAACAGTAGAGACATACCTTTGTGAGAAACTCATTCACTAAGTGTCATAACCCGTATAATTTTCTTCCTCATAAGCATATTTTCCATAATTTTCTTCTTATTTTTGTCTGCATCTGATATGTTAAAACACTACAGAAAAAGCGCTGCAAATCTCTGTATGCTACTTGCACTTTGGACTTAACACTCATCAGACAACATCTTGCTCTCTTACGCCCAGTGAGAGAAACACCTAGTTTCTACTTAGGATGGAGTCCATTGAAGTCTTTCAAAAATTTAAAAAAAAAAAAAAAAAAGGGAAAAGCAAGATCGAGTAGAAAAAGAAATAGGCTAGTAGTTTCTATATCAAAGTTCTTTCTTGCATGTACCATTGGATGCACATTACAATAAATTTCACAGCATGGTAAGGTGTATGCCATTTCCTTATATCAAGATACTCTCTCACACAGAGGTATTTCTAATAAATTAGTAGTAGCTGAAACACCTTGCATCTTGGATGTGTAAATCAAACAAAATTGTCTGCAACAAGCACTAACCCGTTATCTAAATTCTGTCAAAGATTGTAGTTACATTGCACAGAATAAAGGTCAGAGTCTTCTCTAGATAAAAACTGATTCTTTACGCTGCGACCAGAAAGCCAGTTTTAAATGCAACATCTGTCTCACTGCACATCTCTTATATCGTAGTTCCTGGTCAAGGCTTCAGAGGTGCACTGGAAGGTCCTGGATTTTCTGTCTCTGTGGATTACAGGCATTACATTAGACAAATATAGCAGATGGGACCCAAATGGGACCAGATTCTTAGGTGCGATCACAAGCTGATCAGCATCCTTTGAGATATTTCCACATACCAAGAAGTAAGTTTCACTGAGCTGGATCTTTTATGAATACAAATAGTTGTAGTACCCTCTCTCAATCATCTTCACCCATCTCTTGTTTATTTAAGAGGCTGTTCAAGGACTGCATTCAGAAATAATCAATCAGGCTTTAAATTCAAGAGTGTGATTTGAAATATATATATGCTTAAATGTAATATTCAAAACCATTTTAATTTACCTTGGCTTTATCTGAGAATATTTGAGACCTTACAATGGCCCTTTAAGTATTAGCCCTGCTTCGGGAGGTAGTAAAGGCAACAAACTCCTTCACTGACTCTGATGTCTGAAAGTTCAGCAGCAGTAGCAGGCAGGTGCTTTATGTGCAGACAGTAACAATGTGTTTATTGGGCACTAATTATGAGTGGCTTCTTTGACTCATTCACCTTCAGGGTTGTGTTACATGATTGTAGAGAGATTATATCCTAACCATAACTTTACACAGCGCTTAGTGCCTTGGAGTACAGATGAAGCCTCTGAATGTTTTCCTATTTAGTACAGGAGCCTTCACAAGTGTCTAAATCCCTACGGTTCTTTTGCAAAATATAACATTCCTTCACTAAATTGTCAACCTGCCTCTCTCTAGAAAATCCTCTTCTTAAATTAAAGTGAGAGTTTGAGAACGGGCCAGTCACCCACATCTACAACCACTTGATCTGTGTGGGAAGGAGGTAAACAAAGACAGAGACATCTGACCACCCCCCATTTGCAGAATTAGCATGTCCTTTTTTCTACTAGCAACCATGATTCCTGAAGGCTATCTGGAAAGCATTCTGAGATCATCTGATGTTTAAAAGGCCCACAGCACACAACAGAGTAGCACAATCAAGATTTGATCCACTTATACCCCTTTCTAAGCATGTTGCTGAAACATAATCTCTTTTCATTTAAAATACAGGAGTGCAGTGCTATGCGAGATCTGTTGCCTGCAGGACAACTGATGATACTTTAGATAAGAAGGATGAGATAGCTTTCAGTCTTACAAAGGTAACAGACCACTTTAATGAAAGTTTAGAATTTGTGTTTAATATTTAATCAATTTAATACTTTGATTTATGTAGGCTACTGTATATCCTCCAAGGGAAATTTGAGAGTACTTTCACAGAAGAGCATTTGGGGAGAAAAATGTTGACATTTCTACTCAAGTTAAACTCCTAATTGTGTATAAATCTTTTATGGTTCTTCTGTTTCTCTGAATAAATTACTTTGCAAACACAAAATCAGACATTTCTAAACCATAGTTTATGATAAGAACTCATCGTAAAACACTAGCTTCTCCTCATTTCCAGTACAAAAACAGCACTAGTATCAGACACCAGGAGAAGCACTAATGCATGCACAATACAGGTCTATTGTCATGTTCTTCAACTCTGTCGAAATCCTTTACTGAAACAGCTAAATATAGTTCTCGATAAAATAAGACAAAATGAAGGCAAAACAATGATGTGCCATGAAGAGGCCAAAGAAGATGAAAGTAATAGATTTATGCACAAAAGGCATTAAATTCTAAACCATGGTGTCAGATTTGGATATCTACATCCTAAGCACGTCATGTTAGTTGAGATGAAAGGTCTATATATATAGGGTTTCCTTCATACACACTCTTTTTTTTAAATATTATACAACATAATGAGGTATTGAAAATGTGCATCAAAATGTACTGTAAAAGTATCTGATGGCTATCGGCTTTCCTATACAAGCAAGGTATTGGCAGCTCAGTTACCATACTCATGACAACTGCTAAATACAAAATAATCAAGTAGCATGTTCTGGGCTAGTAAACTGTGAAATCTGCTGCTATTCACTGTCACGATAAGATTGCAGTATTCTCTCTTCTCCACTGCTGATGGGATACTTTGAAATTCTCTCTTACCCCATCTAAAATCATATATCCCTTAGCAAGTGCATATTTACACCACTGACTTTTGTCTTTTACCATTTCCTTTCAAATTCCAATCCAAAAAGTGTGTCAGCACAACAAGAGTCACATCATCATTCACACAGTCAATTGGTAGTGGTCTTGGGGAGGGAAAGTGGGCAGATTGATTTTGTTCCCCCAAGAAAAAAGTAAGTGACCTATGAAATGTGAAGCTGACCCTTTATTTGTTATCAGTCATCTGGACAACTAACA
Organism: Pterocles gutturalis; assembly: GCF_000699245.1. Classification (NCBI taxonomy): domain Eukaryota; kingdom Metazoa; phylum Chordata; class Aves; order Pterocliformes; family Pteroclidae; genus Pterocles; species Pterocles gutturalis. The sequence goes on along the minus strand of NW_010137109.1, from coordinate 36,229 downwards.
GGGACCACCCTCTTTGTTATGCTTATTGGCCTTTTGTCAACACTACAAGCTCCAAATCAGTATTTCCTGAAAGGCTAAACAAATTACAAGTGACCTGCCAAATCATAAAGGAAATCATGGCAGAACCATGAAAAGAATCATCATCCTTGTCACGGGTTCACTAGACTTTTGGGCAAGAAATTGTGCCAGAAATAGCTTAGTCCTGCAAAACTCTAACCTCTCCAACCTCCTAATACTCAGAGAGAAGGAGCAAGCAAACCCATCCAGGGCAGTTGTACCTCTCCACAGCCACTCAAATCCTCAGCACCCACTTGATGCAGTAAAACAGGTATCTCATTCTACATTACTTTGCACTACCTTTACACTGGTATAAGTTGATTGGTTTTAGCAGCTTCCAAGTAAGAGTGACATGGCAATACAGAAACCAAGTCCTGCTACTTTTCCATTGTGAAAAGCTGGCAGTAACCAACAAGGCATTTAAAATTCCAAAAGAAAAGCCAACAAACAGGTTTGTATGTGGCTATAGTTAAATGATAAGCCATTGTTTTTTCCTAAAGCTACCTGATAATGGATTAAATGAGATGCTACCTGCCCCTTTCCAAGCTTGCCTCTCCCACAAGCATGGGACAACTACTCAGGGACAACAATCTCTCTAATTTCCCCCAGTCTCTTGTCACCTTTAGGCACTCCAGGCCAGATGCTCACAACTGAGCAGTCCAGAGCTGTGTCTACTCACACTTCCACTAGGGAAATAATAGTTGCAGTCGTAAAATTGAACACTGGATTTCTCACACAGGGCTTTTTTTATTCACGGCACCATGTTAGCAAGCCTAACAATTCGCAAAGTGCTGAGGTCAGCTGTCTTTTAGCTTGAATCCAAAGAATCCAAACTATGGCTCTATTTTATACACATTTACCAAGTTCTTCATGCATTAGCTCATGCATTCTTCCAGTAGCTCTCATCTTCTATCATATACATACCATTTAGTATATTGTTTCAGCCATATGGTAAGCACACTTTCAAGCTCCAGTTACTAGTAAACAGCACGTGTTTTATTTGTGCTATGTATTTTCAAATGCCTATTTGGATGTTTCTTGGTTGGCATATCTTCTGCTACAGGTGGTTTGTGTAGACTTCTGGTAGTCCTTTGATAATCGCTTCTGTGACTATGCACAGACTACTCGATAGCTGAGTGTTTAACCGCTTAATCAGCCATACACTCAAAATCCCATTACTTAAGAGATACGCATGTAGTACACTTAGTAATTTTCAGACTCAAGTAACATGGCTTTAGCCTTAAGCAAAGAGAAAAATGGACGCTATGACATGTTCCATTCAACCAAATTTTATTAATCCAGTAAAACTCTTACTGCAAATAATTTTACTGTTTAAGGAATTAAATAATACGATTCTTTTCACTAAACTCAACAAAGCCTCTCTAAACAGAAAAAAAAAATAGTTACCAGTAGGTATTTCAATAAGTTATTTTTCTTTTAAAAAAAAAATAAATTTGAAAAGCTTAAAGCAAATTTACACATGTGCTCCAGGCAAAACCTGACCATGTTCATCCTCCCCAAAAAAACTATTTTAAACAAAGTGAAAGAAGGGAGAATTACAAAAAACAAAAAAAAAATGGTATTAGAGAAACACAAAGCTGTTGATGAAAGAAAGCGTATAATTTCTGTGCTGCCTGTAGTGCAGTTTTTTTTAACATAGCTGTTTCCAAAAGACGCTGAGCACTTATAAAATATTTTCACTGACTGTCCACTTTTATTGATTATATACCATCTTCATGATCACAATTACTTCCATGACTCTATATAATCAACTACTTTAAGTAAAAAGCCACTCTAACTCATGACACAAACACATTAAAATTGCATCACTTAATAAGGAAGCAGCTTGAGGAAAATCACAGCACATACCTCAAATGTTCAGCATGGTCTTTGGATGTTATCACTAAACAGCCAGAATTCCTTGCACCAGAATGAATGCTTTACAGCACAGAGTAATGGCATCCGTAAATATGAAGCATGACATGCTGGAAGCATCTGAACAACAGTAATTGCAGCTTCTACTTGAAATTCTTTTGGGGAATTTGATGGGCTCTAGTTTCAGTACCACAATGAAAAATTGATACTTTAAGAATGGACAGGGGAATGGACTAACGAAGTAATGAAAAAAAATACTTCAGGGGACTTGCTTTTTTCCTTCTTCATTGTGGGCTTGCCCCTCTGCAAACAGCAAGCGTCTGCTATAAGATGATTAATCTCTTCAAATCATAACAATTTCTGATAGATACAAAGTAGAGGGATGGCAAGAGGAAAGGCTACAAAACATTGCTGGGTATTTTCACCACTTTCAAAACGTTCACCGATGTCAGTACGGTCAGTATTTTTCCAAGGAAAACTTCGTGCAGTTAGAAAATGTCCTGAGTAATGTTGTGAAAACAGAAGTTATGTTCCTATTAGCAAGCACTGCGGCACAACAGGAGCAAATCTGGGCAGGACCAAATGCTCAAACCAGGTGCACTTGGGGCATTTTACTTTGGACTTCATTATAGTTTGGTCCTGTGGACTGAATGCCTGTGAGCAGTTAGAGAACGTTAGTTGCCCTCTTGAAGCACAACTTTTGGTTAATCTTCACCTAGAATAAATTTGCGTGCACCAAGATCACCCTGCAACATGAATCCGGTGTGTACATTCCTGATCTGAACTAAAATGCTAAACACACCAGAATCTACAGCTAAACTTAGTAAGCTTTTGCAATATTATTTGTATTTCCTTTCTCACAGTCATGAGAATTTCCAACACTATTCCTTCTTCACTTACAAAAGGCATTTTCTTTCAACTGAAATAACTGTAAAATAGTTTGCAACATGAAGGTCTTATTTTTATGCTCATTTTATCCCTTTATCACTCATTTTCATAATGATGGCCTTCGCTGCAATCATTCCATCACATCATAAGTAAATCAAAATGCATCCAACTACTGCTAAGAACACAAAAGATCAGAAAGGTTGTCTGAAGTGCCAGAATAGCGGTGTAGTTCTGAGGTATTCACACAATAGTTGAGGATGAGGGTGCACTGCATACTTTGTCAATACAGCAAGCATTGTGAAAGTAATTTTACAACTGATATTGTTAATATTCATTCTGAATCTAAAATTGAAAGTTCACTTATGTAGGTATTTATATAGATGGCTAATTTGTTCTTGTTATCAGCCTGTATGTGGGGAAAATACATTATTCTTAGATTCCTTTTCTTTCACAACAACCTCCTTGAACTGAGAGGTGTGAAATGGGTGCTGTACTCACCACTGCTGAGAACATGTGCAAGAGTGATGGAGCTTATGGTATGAGTAGGACACAGGGTGAATTTCAAAGGAGTTCCTAGAGTTACAGCTGTGGTGTACTTGGGCATCAGGACTGTGCCTGTGTGCACACCCAGAGTATTTGTGCCATTACTTCCCTGAGCAGGCTAGGAACTCCTGCACAAGACAGACCGTGGACTGATCTGAAACAAAGGACTCCAGCCAAGGTGAATGACTGAATCCCAGCCACCTCCACAGCAAAGTCACTAACCAGTGCAGGAGCTTTCCAAGTGGGAATTCTGGCCAGCCCTGAAGATTCAGGAACCTGCTGCTGTACCTGGACTATCTGGACCCTTCACTGCATTGATCAATATCCTATGGGGTGAATCTAGTCAGATATTCTCCTAGGTTGTTTCTGCTGCAGAATTAACTAAACTGTGCATTACTAAGTTATTTTTAAACATTCATCAGAAACCGGTCCTGCAGGTGAAAGCACGGTGATGAAGGACCTCCTCTTCTACATAAGTGAGACACTTAGAGTATGTCTAGTATATACTTTAAGGTAATTTATAGTGATGGATCCCATCTGCACTTAAGTGATCATGTAGGACAATGACCACTGGATATAAGATTCCAGCAGAACAGTGGCTCATTACAAGATTATAAAATACTTCTTACAGTTGCTTTTTCAAAGGTAATTAAATGTAATGCAATCATACACATTAAAATAATCAATTACTTTGAATTTTAACTTTCAGTAACAAAAAAATAACACAAGAAATGTTATTATTTTCACAGCATTTTTAAAAGACCACCTAGTTCTTTAAATGTGTACATATGTGCATATGTGTGTATATGTAAATATCTGTATATACATACAAACATAACTTTACACAGAAGTCTTTTACAATGATTCATGAATACATCAAATGATTAATTCCAAATGCATTTTAGCAGTAACAGAAAAATGTAACATTTACACAGCTCAAATTCATAGTTATCCTGGAAACTGCTTAGAAATAAATATTAGTAGTTAATGGGTATAGCTCCACCATTTATCACTCTCTAACTACTTTTAACAGAAGAGTTTTTATAATTTACTCTCATATTAAAAGTTATACATATTAATTTATATCTTTATTTCTTTTTATTGTGTGTTGAATCACTGCTGTAAACAAACCTGCATGAACATGGAGGGGGAGTCTTACATAGATACACCTTTTGACGCATCACTCTATCAGAGAATAAGGATCCAATTTTTTGCATTACAATATTAAAAATCCATTTTAATATTTTCCTGCCCTTAATTTAGTCTTTAATCCTGCAAACTCTTCTGTATAAGAAGCCTTGTGTGAAAGCCTGCATGAAAATCACAAAAGGTAACAAGAAAAATTAAATTGCACCTTCCCATGTGGAACTGATTACAGAACTGCTGATTTAATCTACAATTAGCAGAGCAAAGAAGGGCAAGTACAGTAGCATCAGCTTCTCTGCACAAGCTAATAAAAATGGCCAAATTTCTACTCCTCTTATCTGCAATGCGTGTATCAACTCAACAGCTTACAACGACATATTTCTCACTCTTCCCATACACAACTTCTACTCAAAGCATTAGGAATCCAATACACAGATGAGCTATGGAGCAGACATTACAGATCTGCAATGCAGGCTGGAGAATAGATTCTTGCCACTGTTTCAGTCTGCGCTTTCTTATGCGGATACAGATTATTCTGATTAGCAACAGTGTCATCTTGGAGCATAGTTTGAGCTGTGATGTAGCAGCTTAGTGGAGAAAATGGAAGAGCTCTAACACACTTTAAAAGGACGAGATGTACAAAGGTGTTGAAGCACATATAAAATTACTTGTGCTATAAAAGATATCGCTAAGGCAATCTCTAACACACTATTATAAAATTTATATCTATATAAGAAAGTGGAGTGGTGTTCCAAAAAGCCAGAATACATTCTATTTGTATTATAGCTAATAAAGCTCTGCCAGATAGGAAAGAACCTAAAAACTGTAATTTGTTATGATTTTCTTAATTTGCCTCCTGAAAAGAAAAAGGACATTACATGGCCAGGAAGGTCCTTTAAATCGATTCAGGGACTTTATCCTTAATGCAGGGATGCATTATCAGCATCTCCTGCACACAGTAGTGAGGAGAACCCATTGCCGGAGCACTTAAGAACATGAAGAACTTGATCTCCATGTCAGCAAAGTACTGATATAAAGCCTGCCATCTTACAAGATTATCAAATTCAGATAATGAAGCACATAAAGTGCAGTACAGGAAGGCTGGCTACTTACAGGAATGGGGACCTGAGTATTACACAGAGGTTCGTGATAATCTGAAGAAATAAATAGGACACAAGCTTGGGGAAGGGGGCTTGGATGAATATTCCACACATTGGTAGTAAAAAGTAGCTTGCTGAGTTGGAAGGATGCTGTTCTGGGGTTGTACAACATGCTACAGCACCAAGTGCTGAATTTTATTGTAAGTAATTATTTATTTTGCAGTAACATGTGAGAATCTATGGACCACATTGTCTGGCTACAAAAACAGGGAGCACAAAGATCATCTATGCAGCAACAAATCATCAGTAAAAGTGTGAGACTTCTTGTGAAATTCTGTGTTTGGTGCCTGCTTCCAGCTGGCTAGAAAAGAGCCATTTCCACCCTAACCCTTGTGTCAGCACTGCATTATGGCCAGGCTGTTAGCACCTGCCTCCCCACGCTGACTGTGAGCCAGCACAGCACTGATGCTGACATGGCTCCATACACTCTGGCTGCCAGACAGCTTCGCGTTCAGGCAAAGTGAGCTTGTATTTGCCCACATATATAGCCAGAGCCCAAGTCATATGCAAAACTCGCATGTTTCCATCAGCTTTTTACACTTTGGGTGCAAACAGCATTGATGCAATCCATCCTGACAGTCTATCCTTATAGGTGAACACCTGAGTGGCTCTTGCAGTACGATCATCTCACATCATTTCACCATCTCAGCAAAGGATTTTGGACATCTAACAAGACAAAAAGAATCAAACTAACAGAAAACAGTAACAAGGTAGATGTGAAGCAGAAAAAAAAAAAAAAAAAAAAAAAAAGGAAAAAAAGAAAAAAGCCAACCAAAAAACCAAAACACCCAAAACTCAAGTGCTAATGCTTGCAAAAGTTCAGCCTTCAGGCACACAGCTTTTTTAATCATTACAAGCATTATCAGTCTTGAGAAGTGATGGCTGGTGTAGTGAGGATATTTTATCCATTGCTGATGTTAGATAGAAACTCAGCAGTTTTTTTTGGTTAGTATGCTAGAGTACAAAGGGAGAAAAAAAAAAAAAAAGAAAATAAAAAATAAAGTATCCTGCCAGAAACCTGCACCTCAAAGCAAGATAACCACTCTGCTAATAAATTACTCCACTGGATTCTCACCATATGTCGCTTGCACTGTACCTGTTGATATTTAGGTTTCAGGCAGCAGCAGAGAACACTTAGAGAATGTCGATGCTGCAGCAGAGGTGTAAATCTTTATTTAAAGATCATATTTAACAAGCTGAACTTCAAGCAAATTGCCTGGCACATATGCTTACCTTCATGCAGAGCGGCATTCAACTCGTGACAAGCCAGAGCCCTGAGCCTGAAATATTACTGAGGAAGCAATGATAAAACTTCAGGGATATTATATTTTTTTTTCTTTCTCTCTAGAACCTGTGCCAATGTTTCACTTGTCATGGGAGAATAAGTGTGAACATCACCTTCTATTGATCTGGTTTTGTCTTTCTGGCACCAATTCCAAAGGGCTTATAGTTCAACCAGCTCAGAAACTGGCAGCTTCTTTATCGGTGAAGGGTGACACCACGACTCTCTAACAGGCTGCCCTGTCAATATTCTGTGTCCTGTGTCCTGAGAAATCATTTACAGAGGCAAAGGGACATTCAGATTACAACACTGTTCACTCCTTAGTCTATTCAGAAAATTGTGCTATGCCCTCCAGCTCTAGTGGCATGCACTCTGATACGAGACTGATGGAGTTAATGCAGACCTCCCAGTTATCGCTGCTGCTAGGTGGGATCGAGCAGGGATTTAACAAAAGGACTAACAGGGTTGTGGTTCCCAGGGAGACTATACCTCCGTGCCATATGACACAGACAAATCTTCCATCCTCAGTACACTCAGAAGAGTAACTTGCTCTCTGCCGCATAAAGGGAATTTTCTGCTTTCAACTAGTAACGTAAAGGAATTTTTCTACAAGTGTCAAAACAGTTTGCACGGGAAAAAATGACACAAAAATTCAGTAGCATATTGTAAAAATTATGCAATATCGGGACACTTATTTCTTGAAAGCCCTTGCACAAAGATATTTCTGACAGTAAGTTTGGTTTAAAAATTTATTCCAAGCCCTTCATATACAAATAAGATTTATTTATTGAAGACCACAAGGAAGTACGGAAAATAGGATGTCATAGCTTTAAATAACATTGAAAAAAACATGTTTTAAAATATTAGACTTCTTTAAAAAGTTTGTGTTAATTCTTTTCCGGCATCATTGGGTTTTTTTGTCCTCCCCAGTAACGATCTATTATATACAATGTAAGGTTAAAAGTATCAATTTTCAGACCAAGTCTGACAAAAATAACCTTTTCCTATTTAAATTTTTTATATAAGTATCTGTTCACCTTCCTATTTCATCTTGGAATGATGGTTCTTTTTTGGTTTTTTTTTTTTCTTTTTTTTTCTTTTTTTTTCCTAAGGAAAAAAACCTGAAATTGGGAGAGATAGTTGGCGAGATCTGGACAGATAAAAAAAGCATCAAAGTTCTTTGGACAACTAAGTAAATTTTCAGTTTACTGTTACACAGTTTAACTACTGTGCCAGTTGCTACAAAAGGTACTGATTTCATTACATTACCCCCCCCCAAAAAAAAAAAAAAAAAAAAGACATACTGCTTCTGCTTATTTACAATCTATAATTCCACATCATGACATGGAAATTATTGCTTTTTCTGTCTGGAAAGGTTTCAGTCGTTACCATGTTTTCTGATACCCAGAATTAACATTCTTTACTTAGGGAGTCTAACACATAGAACTTTGTGTCTTATACATTTAATGCATCTCTTCTGTAGGGCCCTATGGTCCAAATCAGGACACATTCACAAGATAGGTCTTTCCAAATCCCAGGACACTGTAAACTTGTATCATCTGTCTGAAAAGGACATATATAAGAACCTTCTGTAAGACTGAGCAATAGATAAAAGAAAACCTGCTAATAAAGTACAGACAGAAATAAAAGAGGGGATAAATAGGGGCATTGTGGTGCTCAGGCTCCAACAGCCTGAAGAACAATCAGGAAATTGGCCTTTTCTCTTTCAGCCTCTTCAACACAAGACAGGCCTGAAAAACTGTTCTTATTTAAAGAGGATGGATGGAAATAAAATGCCTACTCCATGCAGCTAATCACTGCTCTCTTCAGCCTTTGAGTCTGAGTCCTTTCTGAATTCTGCCCTTCAAATGGTCAGGAAATTCCCTAATGATATGTAATCCCAGCGCTGGAGAAGAGGTCATGTGCTGACTGTAGGAATTACTGCGTGAGGTGTCACATTAACCAGAAGGTCAAACTATGTGGTCACACTAATCTACAGTCTAGGTCACCATATTACCTGCCGCAAGTCTTAATAGCCTGCTGGTACTCATATATTAAGTTCTTTCTCATTTTTCCAGGAAAGGAGAAAAAAAAGGTCATACAATTAGGAACTCTAGGGCATATATCTCCTGCACATAGTGCATAATTTACAAAACACAAACCCAAAGATAATAGAAGTGGATAACATGGTTTAAGAAAACAGCAGGGCAATATTGCTCCACGTACTAAGCAAACCTCTCAGCAAATCGCCAGCCTAACTGCTGTCAAGTGTGCTGATGAATCCAGAGCAAATGAGAATGTTAAGGACAAACCTGAAGAGGAAAAAGAAACACTGACCATCAAGATGTCTACAGAGGGACCCTCTCTCAAGAATATGGAAAACAGAGGTGAAAACACTGTCGGAAATGTTAAAAGCCAGCTCACAGCAATTATCATCATGGACTAAACAGAAACAACCTGTCTTTCCGGCAGAATAAACTAGCAGAGGTGGAAGGACCAGCTGCAATGTTTGGTTTGAATACGGATAAAGTAACAGAGTTTTATATTTTTAGTTTTACCACCTTCCTGCAAATACTCCTTTGAATTAAAGCTTTCCCTGAGCACAGTCCAAATAAAAGCCCATGCTTTGAATCCATTCTATTTATTTATTCAGTTTAAGTCCATTCTGATTGACCAATCCCTCAAATATTTGTAATAGCCCAATAAAAAGGACAAGGAAGAGGTTTTGTTTATCTGTTACATTCTGTGAAATACTCTAGAAACCTTGTGATAGTCCTTTTCTTCCCCAACCCACTTTTGTAGGCTGGCAAGGACAACAAAGTAGTCCCCATCGCCTCGTTGTGCACAGAAGAGTCTTAGTGACCTGAGTATTCAAAACCTCATCACTCTGTTCAAGAAAAGTAGAAGTAGAGAATGTGTGACAGATATAATGACAAGCAAGTCCTTGGTTGAGCTGTACGGACAGGTAGAGTGCTTTCACCTGTTCTGCAGATGAGATCATGTGGGGCTGGCATTTTAGCAAGGCATCTGTCCAGAGTTCTCATGATGCATTACCAGAGATGACCAGAAACTATTTTGTACTTGGGAGATTTGGGATAAATAAAACTTTGATGCAATAATAAAGGTGATGATGGTTGCTGGAATTTATTTTGTATAATACGTAAGTCTTTACAAATGACTCTCGCCAGTGGTTGTCTATTCCATTCTCTGTTCACTCTTGTGAGCTAAACCTTTTTTGTAAATACTTACTTACACTTCTCCCCCCTCCCTGCTCCTTAGTTTAAACCATTCCTTTTACCACTTTCTTCTGGAACTCTGTAAGACTCTTCCCCTGTTTACATCATTACCTTGAAGGTGTAAATATAGACCAGGACCATATGACCACAGTCTTCTCTCTTCTGAACTATACACACTTAACTGCTTTAATGTCTTCCAAAGTCTTAAAGGCTAATTTTTAAATCTTTAAAACGAAATTCTTTGTATTTTCTCCAGTTCTTTCATCCTCACATCATTCCTAAGAAATTGCAGACAGAAATTACATCTAAGACACAGGGAAGTGTCTAAAAGTCTACATTTAATGTCTTAAATTTGCAGGTTATATGATCAAGACTTTTGTAAGTCGCTAGTTATTCTGCACAGGTATGCACAACATGGCAAAGCAGACGGATTTTCCAAACTTGCTGAATGGTTACTTTTACAAAAATCTAACCTCAAATATAAAAGCACAGAGTCCATTTAGAAAATGTTCAGATGCTCATATATATTTATTTTCATTTAAGAGACTTTTTCTTCTCTTTCTTTCTGAGAAAGAGGGTTGTTTCCTATGGCGTGGCTTCTCTTCTGCCTTGTATCAGCTGCCCTTTTTTGCTTCTCAATAGTTTACAAGTAGCTCTTCCCCCAAAATATTTCTAGACATTCTTTTATCTTCTCCCCCTCCCCTGATTTTTTTACAATGAATTAACAATTCACAATGAATTATCATTAACAATCAGAACATTGCACAGATCTTTTTTCTAGACTTTCCAAGACACGGTGCAGCAAGGTCAGGTTTGTTCACTTGCTACTTTCTGAACACTCACAGTACCTCGATGCTCTTTATAACAGATGATTTTAGACTTTTATTATGCATCTTCATACCAATTCCCTCTTCAATTTTCCTTTGCTAAAAATAACTAGATTTAATGAAAAATATTTGTTTAACAGTATTTCTGGTTGCTTCCATAATGCCATCTGAAATATTCTGTAATAACTCCTGACACTGTTTACATATTTTTCCAGAACAGAATAATTGCTTGCTGTCTCCCTAGGTCAGTCTCTGTTCTATTTTGTTTTCTTTTTTTTTTTTTTTTTTTGTCTTCCCTTCAAATATCAATTTTTTTTTTGACACATAGGATTTACAGTAGATAATTTTCACAGATTCAGAGGCTGTCCCTTTAGAGCTCTAAAATATATGTTGTCCAGACCTGCACATTTACAGACTGTCTAACTAACTAATGTTTGGTTATGCTTCTTTGGGGATATGAGAAGGTAACAGTTTGACAACTGCTTGGGGATAGTGAAGTTCAAATGTTCTGAGGTTGGGGACATGGATTTTGGCTGATGAAAACTGAGTAGTCATCTTTTCCATTAACCCACAGTCTTAAAGATATACCTCATAACATTAAAATCAATAGAGCTGGAATTTGCATTTAGTTTTGCAGGATGTTGTCTAAACAAGTCTTTTTTAGGTTTTGCTACTGTACGCCCTGTACTTTGCTGTTCTTTTTTTATCCTATTTTACCATTACTTTGACATTTTCCAAGTACAGAATCTGATGCCTTTTGTATACCTCCACCACTGTGATAATGTGCTGCTATCCCCTTTCCTCCCTTTTTCCATTTTTTTTTATAATTTTTTCTGTACAGTCTTTTGAGACACTCAGCTTTCAGACATGTGCAACTGTAATTTTTACCATTTTTTGAAGTCTTACTATTAAAATCTGTGTGATAAATGTTCCCCTTAGGATAAATTTATAAATCCAGAAAAAGAAAATGAGTATAAAACAAAAAAGTTGAGTTGCATTTACAGTTCAGTCATTCAAGAAACGTGATTTTTATAATGCTTTCTACAATAACAGCACATTCATATTAAAAAACTTCTTGAATTCTGTACTACAGAAAATCCAAATGCTACTATATAGCTGTTAAGTCTTCAACTGGTCTACTGAGCTGCTCAGACTGAGGTAGGATTTTAGTCTGATAAAGTTCCTGGCACATTTTTTGCATGGGATTTTACTCTCAAGAGAAATGTTTTGATATGTCAATTAATTACGAGATCCAGGCTCAAACTGCAAGCAGATCAGATGAGTTGCCTTCCTAATAGTTTTCCACTAATTTCATTAGGTTTACAGCATTTTTTTAAAAACCAGCCTCCACATTCTCTTGTAAGGATTTCATAGCCACAGATCAGTCTTGATCCATGAGAGACTGTCATGAATTTATCAGCAGCAGCACAGGTGAAGAAGAATTGCCAGGATCACCACATGCCTGAGGAAGATGACAAGATGAAAGTGAATAAATCCAGAACCAGGTACCAGAACACTAGTTTTATGATCAACTGTCTTCCAGTGTAAATGGAGCAGAGTGCTTCTTTTCGCTTTTATTTATCTGTGGAGAAAAGGTGCTTAATCTTTCCAGTTGCTGAAAGACAAGGAGAGGTTTCAGAGTGCATATGGTAGCTTGTATGGGAATCTCTGCTTAGTAACACCTGAGTCACCCCGTTCCTGCCAGGGTGACTAATTTTCCTTGCTACAAAGGAAAGCTTGTGTCATGTAAGTACATTTTGTGGTGAACTTCTTTTAATTTTGGTTACAATGGAGTTGCAGAGGATAAATATTTTTATATCTACAGATATTAGTCTATGAAACATATTTAAATAGTGCCTACTACTTTATAATCTCAGTGCATTACGATCTGAAATGAATTTAGCATCCCTGTGTCGTAAAAGATAACAACTCCTTGCAGTTCAGAAGAGAGACTCAAGAAAACTAAGTTCCAGTCTAAGGCTCCAGAGGAAGCGCTTGGTTTGTGGATCTCCACAGGTTTAGGCTGTTGCCATTACCCTTTCCTCACAGAAAGAGAAAAGAAATATGTCCTGACAGCACAAAGCAGCGTGTTGGCTTTTTGTCATGATGCTCGATGTCAGAGCTGGGCAAGAGCTGTAGCTCAGAAATTCAACTTTGTACATCACATGCTAGTTCAGGAATGAATCCTATCTGCCAGCTTTCTTTACTGGCTAAGTGGCACTGCAAATGCACTGAGGACACAGCCAAGGTTCGTCCCATCTCGCGCCTCCACTGGTTTACGTCCCTTGTGCAGGAGACGGGAGCAGCATGGGCAGGAACAGATCCTGCTGCAGCAGCAGAATCGCAGTCTGGCCAGATGGAGTTAGATCGCATCTACAAGAGGTGACAGAGCACATTAAAGAGAAGGAAAAAGAAAGGGAGAGACAGCTAGTGACATCCTCCAGCAAGTATTTTGGAACGCCTCCAGCCACCCTTCAAAGGTGGCCACGTGCATGTCAGACACTCTGCAGTTGCTTCTCACAGCCAGGCTGGGATTGCTCTCCAGCAACACTAACACCACTTGCACCATGCCCCCAGCTGACACTCTGCTTTTGAAGGACTTGAGAATTGCAGCGGGGCTGGGGGCCCCTAAAATTAATATTTTTTTCAATGCCAGAAAGCGTGGATAGAAACAGCTAACTGAGGAAGTTTGCACAAGTCCTGCCCATGCTGCTGTTCTCCGATGTGTATTTTGGTCCTTCCAGTCGGCAGGCTGACACTTTGAGAAGCGGTAAATGTCTCCTGATGAAAACCATTAAAAACCTGGTGACTGTTTATGAAGTGCTATGTTTTGGCATGTCGCCCTAAGCCACACTGTATCAACACTGCTCCAAATTAGATCATCTTTGGGGTTCTTGCTGGAACTAAGAATAGAAAAATCTCTGACACTTCTTAAAAAAGTTGAATATGCAACACCAAAAGCTAACACATAAAGTGCAGTGAACACAAAGCTGTGCTGTCTTGCCACCCTTTTTCAGCTGTGCTTTGAGAGCTATGGAGTTCTGGATTGCAAGGGCTGCAGTTCCAGGCAGTCCTCATACTGGTTGTGAAACTGGGAGAAATACCTTAACTGTCTGTCTCCTGCTGCAATCTAAACATGTATGGGTAAAGGACACACATAAGAAGCAGCATTTATGCTGCTGTGTTATTAGTGTTTAGAAACTCACTTCTTAATGTGAAAAAAAGTAATATAAATGGTGGAAATATTGAAGTTACTTATATTTTTATCTTTAGATTCCTAGCAATTCCAGGAATCTAGATGACATTCCTTAATTAAACAACCCAAGATTAGTTTGAGCATTAGTGATTTGTAAGATCTTACAAACTGCTCTTTACAAAGACTAATTGCAAAACTGGGACCCTCAAGCCGTTACAATGTCAGGTGGCAACACTCCCTGAGCAACTGTCCCTTTAATTCTCTCCATCCCAGCCCTACACATACTTAGTTCCCATTACAAGGTATGTAAACAAAAATTATGTATTTGGAGAAGCCACAGGTGGCAATGTCTCAGTAAGTGCCCCACTGGGCACTTTGCAGGGCCACAACTCTGGCCCATGTACTTTTCCCATAAGAGGATCATGCTACTTGAGGATTTGCCGCTCCTGTGCTTCAGCCACCAAGGGATTAATTCTTGAATGGGATGACTGTGGTCAGGGAGGTTTGTAAGCAGGGCTAAACAGAGGGATGGCTTAAGGTGCGTGGCTGCTCAGGACAAAGAGGACTTTCCTGGGGGGTTCTTCGTTTCCTTTCACTCGTGCAAGCAGAGCCCACGAAGTTAACACACACCAATTTCAGTTTGTTCTGCATTTCTGTCTACAGCTGATGGGTTTACAGCAGCCCTGGTGCTGACATTACAATTTAACACCATGTACTACACACACTAGTTTGCAGAGGACAGGAGCAAGCAGGTGTCAACTGCAACTGATGGCTGCATTTCTAGTAAAGTCTCCTCTGAAAAACAGACAAAGCAGTCCTTCCTGAAAAGATTTGCTTGGGGAGAACATAGTTTACGCTGTGTTTGAGATTTCACCTATATGAATGAAGACTCACAGGAGAAAGCTACCAACCTATACCAGACCTGCTATGCCCTTGCAACATATGCTTTCCATACCACTGACATCTCCTGTCCTGGGAGAGCTGTGGGATCAGCGCTGGCTCTCCAACACCCAGGAGCAGAACTGCATAGCTGTAGCCACTCTGTGCCACACTAAGGGATATCTGGGTAGATCCTGCCCTCTGACCACCGTTTGGTGAAGAATGTTGTGCAAACATACATCACTGTCATAGGATTAGGCTAAATGTTCTAAATAAAATTGGAGATAAGTACTCTAGACTTGGGGTCTATATAGTGTTTGCAAAAAGCATACATAAACAGACCACGTGCACACAGTTGTTCCTTGCTTTCTCTTGATAGGAACTATAGTTTTAATTTGTAGGATCTGTTTACCTGAGGTATTGGACCTTTCATTTTGTTAGTAGAGATATCTGAGTTTTATCTTGGAATGGATAAAGTTTCATGAAGACTGCTATAATGTAATGGCAATAGCTTTGGAAAAAAACAAAAAAGAGTATCAGAAGAGACATGGGATAATTATTCTCATTAAATAATAACTTACATAACATCTAAAATAGTGTCAATCTTCAACACAACGAGAAACATTTAGAAATGTGCATCTTTAAAAATAAACTTCTTTTTCCTGAAGGAAAGGAAAACAGGAGGCATATGTCCAACCTACAGGTTCTGAGATCCTGCAAATCCTAAGCCAGAAATGACATAAAATATGATACTATGTAATTGCCACAGTGTAGGTTTGCACTCAGATATGAGGATCACAGTTCTTCCCTGCTTCTTAAAACCACCATCCTGCCCATCTGTTTTCTGAACCTTTTAGCTTGACAGCACTGAATTTGGTCTCTTCCATATAACTCTTACCATGAAGAATCCTTTTTCACAGAACGCAAAACCAAAACATCACTGCATTATGAGTATGCGAATAATGCCTCAGAAGAGGATTTTGTTCACCACTACCTTTAAAAGCAGTGACTAGAATTCAAAAATTAGTACTATATTACTCTCACTCTAACAAATAAAATACTTGATGTCCCCAACAAGGTCTGAAATTGCTTAAATGCAAATTCTAGTAATATAAGTACTATTGAGCGAGAGTAAATAAAAGCTTTCAAAAACTAACCATCCCTTTGAAAACTAAATATTTTGTTTGCTTAAGGGTCTACTGTACACCTTGAGAGGATAATTCTTATGTAAAACATAAGACACAAGATCTCCATTATTTATACAGCTAGCTGTTAGTCACAAGTCTGTTTTGAAAACAGTGATGGGCTCCTTCTCTCTGTGGGAAAAACATACCTGACTGTGCTTTTTTCAAGATTTATACCTCCTATCTGTAACTCTGCTGTCTGAAAACGCCTGAGGTTTGTGCATCATCCAACTTGACCGCTCTTGCCAAGCTCTAAGGACCAGCACAGAGAGGTGAGACAAAACCTACCTTGTACCTGACATGTGCATACACAAGTGAGTATCATTTCAGAAACCATTTCAGCGTAGGAGATTATGAACTCTACTTCTAGAGTTCCTCCCCTCTTTATTTTGGACAAACATATATTTCTATCGCTATCAGCACTTCAAACCACCACTACCTAATGCTACATATTCCTGGGGATTCTTTTTCTTCCATATATTTCCACTTCAAGCACAATATTACCAAACATGTAACATGACCGGTGATTTTATTTTTATTAACAGTCTTAGTAATTCTCCTCACAAAGTACTCTTACATCTTCTCGGTAACCCTCTTACATACTTAATCCAGTTACAGGCACTATTTCTTATACCCAGCTTCATGCCAGTAAATAGAGAGATAGATGGATGGATAGAGAGATCAAAAGATTTATAGATAAATAGGTAGGTAGATAAACAAAGATTTTTATTAGGAAGGTAGTTTCCTAACTCTCACAATCTATGCATTTTTTTCCTTATCTTTTGCTGGAAACTGGTTTAGTATTAATTTTCCTGAACAAATGCTATTTTTTGCTTCATATAACTTTATGATGCAAGATACAAAGATGGAAATATTTTCACATAATCCCAATATGGACCTGATTTAATGCCTGTGGAGGTTGATGGAAAAAAACACGTGATCCAATTTTTTATTTTATTTAGAAAATGTATCCAGACTATGAAAACACAAAGGTGAAAGTAGAGTACATGGCTTCTGTCCTAAATAAAGGGCAAAGAAGAACCATGTAGACGTACAGCCACAAGATCTGTCCTAAATGTTGGGACTAAAGGACAATGCTCATTAGGGGAGACTACCGCCTCTTCTGTCTAATAAACACCAGGCTGATAAAATAAATTCAGCAGCAAAGCTCTTCCCACTGTATTCAGCAAACAATATGCCAAAGGCAGACAGAATCTAGCCATATCTCTAGCCAACTAGAAAAAACATAGTGCTAGAATGAAAAATAAATTTGGAGGACTGCGGAGAGAATAAACTTCTAATTATTAGATGCACAAGGTTTTTAAACAAGCTGTTCTGCCTTCCAGCCTGGTGGCTCCTATCTCAGCAGAGATATGTTTGCCTACTATACTAGCCACTGATTGCAGCTAAAGCTGTGCTCAGGTAGCTGCACTATCAGCTTACGGCTGGTTTGCTCCTTTGATAAGCTGCAGTCCGATCACAGGAGTTCACACTGAAGAATATTCAGTTTCCCTTGAACCCAAAATCTCAAGCTCATAACCAAAATTACTAGGCTTCAGCGGGTTCAAGTTCTGATTTGTGAAATGTAAAAGAGCTTCTACCCAGAAGGTGCATTAGATGCAGTTTCAATTTTCAGGTATAAAAAGCTTGACACCATCTGTACCAAGAAAGTTAGATCTATCCCAGTATCTCTTGTCCCACATTTCATAAAACACCTTTTTATTAAAAACATCTTCTACCTTAAACCGCTTTTCCTTTTCTCAGGGACAGTCCTGCTATTTTTTTCTCGCAGCCCTCTTACTTCCTTCCAGGGGTTTGAATCACTCTCTATCAACCACCTAAGCAGGTGTCCCAGCCCTGGCAGAAGCTTGCAATAAATTATACCTATTTAAAAAAACAGGGAAGAAAAAAGAAATAGGGGAACTGGTTGTTTCTTATGGCTGGGTATAGGGATAACAGGTTACCAAAAATAAAACCTTACATAAGCATAACAAACCCATGCTATATTTTGCTACAGAATTTTTCACAACCAGACACACCACGTGTAACCACTACAACTATCATGAGAAAAGTACTACTGCTTTTCTGAGCCACATAAAGGCACTTACTTCACTTGTGTTCCTCTGTTTAACTCAATGTTTAATATCCTAGAAGTGTATTACAATCATAAAACATAAAAAACAAAGCAAATTAGTATCAAAAAGGTTCCTCATCATATGCAACTCACTTGTCACAATTAAATACTAAATTTCAGAATCTCCTTCTCTTCTCTGTAGACTGAAAAATTTCTATGAATATTAATGGCAACTGGCAACAAGGAACAGAAAGAATTTGATATGCCTGCCTACAAACTAACACAAAATGTGTAAGTTGTCTTTAATGTAGTGTTGCAGCTCTTTTTTTTCTTTTTTTTTTTTTTTCAAATAACCTAATTAGAACAGTCTGCAATGGTAATACATTAAATTTGGACAATTAATTTTTAAGAATCGGTATTGTGCTGACCTCGACAGAAGCAAAAATAAATGTACATCATGAAAAATATTACTCTGTGTTAAAAACACTTTTATTGAGCACTACAAATATTCAGCAGCAGGACAACTGCATTTCTCACCACGTGTCTGATTTATGTCTATAGCAAAGTAAACCCTAGCTAATCAGTGTACTTGCAGTTAAGTCTCTTCTCCTGAGGAAAAAATCATAGGGAAGTGTACAGTTATTTATGCCTGAAAGTATGTTCCTTCATCTAAAAACTGGAGACTGTACTTATACCTAGGGTCAGTGTTTTTCCCAATGAGATATTGCACCATTAACTAAACTGCTAAAATATGGAAGTTCTTTAAAAAGCATTTTTCAGTTCTTTCCATCACAAGAGCTGTTCCTGACAACTAGCATTTCTGAGACACACCTGCTCATAGCATTCTTCACGTGGCAGGATAACCTGCACTGCTAATAATTTTAAAGAAATCTTGTAATTAAATAAATTTATAAACATTTAAAAGAAACACCGTTCTGGAGCTTAGCTGGTTAAGAGAAATGCTAAATCAGTGCTTGC
Source organism: Pterocles gutturalis (assembly GCF_000699245.1). Taxonomy (NCBI): domain Eukaryota; kingdom Metazoa; phylum Chordata; class Aves; order Pterocliformes; family Pteroclidae; genus Pterocles; species Pterocles gutturalis. The sequence goes on along the minus strand of NW_010137109.1, from coordinate 16,904 downwards.
TGATTGCTGAAGCCAACTGACGGGTGGCTTCTATATTTAGGATCCTCCTTACACCTGTCAAGAGACAGACAGCCAGCGAAAAAGAAAGTGTGTGCACCAGAGCAAGCAATCCAGAGACCCATCTCTTGTAGCAAGGAGCTAAAAAATAAAAACAACAAAGAGCAATAAAGAAAACAGAGCAAAATCTTATTATTTATATTACCCGCTGCTCTGTGACATGCTGTCAGCGACTGCTCCAAACAGGGTACAGCCCTCATTAGTTACCAGCGACTGCAGCTTCCCGCAGGAAGCCCCAGTGATGCTCAAAGCTGGATGCAGTCCAACTGTGTCAAACCTGTGCTCCTCAGGTGGATCCCTCTCCCTGCCGCTCCTTAGCTGAAAGCTCGAGGCCTCTGCAGCAGCATTTTCAACCCAAAGTGAACTCCAGAAAATATTCTTCCCCATCCTTAGCAATGTCAGTGGAAATGGGCTTGCTGGCTTTGATTGGCATCTGGCTGCTCTCTGCTCCCTAGTCTGACAGCACTTCTTTCTGTACTGATGGTTTGTGGATACGTACGCGAACATAACAAAAGGAAAATCATGTAGGTTTCCTTAAAAAACACTGTGCAACCAAATAATAAAACAATCTTATTGTAAAGTCTTCAGATCCCTTTCTTTGCTTTAAACCGAACAGCAGAGCACTGCATTTCAAATGGAAGGGCATCGACAGGAGCTTGCTTTCCACACATGGATGCTGCCTTCTTCCCACCTGAGGGGCACCACTCCTTTCAAATTTTTGATCTCCCAGTAAGCAGAAATATTTGGGTTTATACAGATGAGGGATAAAGAAATAGCACTGCTGGGGAAGCAGGGAAAAGCATGCTATTTAAATTTAGACACATACCCCTTTCCAAATGCTACATATCAACTCCTAAACAAAGAAACCAAATTTCTCTCTGCCTTCCCTGACACATATCGTAACAATCCAAGTAAACAATTTAAACAATATCTGATTCATCACCAGCTTCCTTGCTTTCTATTTCAAAAAAAAGGACACCAAATGGCCTTTAAGTATTCCCCAGTGTTCAACAAATGATATCTATTACTGGCCAAGCTTAATTTAAGTTTCCGTAACTACTACTTTCTCAGAAAGCAAACAAAAAAGCTTTTCTTCCCAACAGTAGTAGATGACCGCATATTTATTTATTAAGAATTAATGATGTGCATGTTTGGGTGAGAGAAAATGCTCAGTCCTCATGAAAGATGTTTAATACCCGTAAATGTGGATGTTTCAGTTTGGACACAAAGCACAGACAGCAACTGCACAAATACCTCTGAATCTTCTCAAAAGTAACCCTCACTATTTGCCTACCAGTTGGTTTTAACTGGTTAGTCAGTAGTTACACTTAGCTTATCTGCTAAGTGTACACAGCTATTGTTTATGCAGATATTAACTTTAATTATACAGATGTAACAGGCAACTGACTATAAAAAAACGTGGAAGATAATGAACTTACCTTCAGCTCAACAAAGATCTAAAGGCACAGCGACTAAATCTGTATGTGATCAACACACGCACGCAGTAGTTCCATGCACCTTAATGTCACAGAAATAATTTCAAACTCTATAGGGCAAAATTATGGCTTTACTGACGTCAACACGAATTTTGCAATTTACATCCATGCATTTCTCGCATAGTTTAGAAGAAAGGGTATTGAAGAATTCAATACTTGCTGGAAATCAGATCCAGAGCAAGTCGTTGTGCCTGGTTTGGTGCAGAGTGGTGATAGTGTGCACAGTGCAGACGGATTAGCTAAGGCAAAGATAACCATGTGATATGCCTAAGGTCACACAGTTACTATCAGTTTATAAAATAACTTTATACATTTAGATTTGAAGTATAGTTTAGTATACGTTTGAAAAGTTTAGTGCTTTTTTCTTTGGATGTCATGTAGGTTAATATTCAATCATCTGTAATTCTGTTACAGAACATCCTGCTAGTTATTACCATACTTCGTAACGGGAAACGATAATACTGCTGTACTGTATCAGTAGTAATGCTAGCACACAGAAACAAGTCAGAACATGTACCAACAGTTAAAACACGTCACACGCTACTCCCATCAAAACCAATGCATACCCAATCTACTGATACAAAGTATGTCAGCCTGAACAACTGTCAAAAATTCATTGGAGCTGAGATACAGAAATTTAAGTCTCTTCAACTGACCACAGTGTGAAGACAGAACTAGATGTACTATAATAAATTAATGTATCTAGCTCCTACAATAAACTAGCTGTGTACTGTCCTACCAATATTTTTTTTACTATTTGTAGCACAACTGGACTGTTCAGAAATATTCACATGCAAAAACATCATCAGGATAACAAGAGAGATCTACAAGGTTTTATGAAGTCCTAAAGGATGACAATATAAATTTTAAAAAGACCAGGAGCCTCATACTAAGTATTGGGCAAATTACTGTTCTGTCCTGTCCGTCACTAATGGTGTCATTCATCTATGGCAGAGGTTATACCATTCTCTTGGGTATTAAACCACATAACCATTGAATGCCTGCCTGCATTACAAGTATGTCTGTTCTATATTGATAACAGCAATGAGCACAGAAAGTGACTTGGTTGTCTTGAATCATGTTAGAGGTGCACACATATTAGTATACGTAATATTACCCCTGCCATTATTTGCTCCTCTACAGGTATTATCAGAGAAAACCCTCAGGAGACATAAACGATATTACTTCATCATTACTATGGATGATGTTTCCATGCCAAACTTTGTGTCTATGGATCTCTGTCTTATAAGCATCTGTCATACAGAATCCATAATATTATGGGTTTTGTTCCTGGATTGGAGTTTCCAAGTACTATGCTAACAACAAACACACGTATCTGATGCATGCACTGCTGCTGTTTGAGGTCTGTATAGAACACTCAGTCACCTCGTCTGAGATACTGCATCATTCACATGTGTTAAACTGAATTGTAGACAATAAGTTCAGCCATATTAGAAATTATATTCAGGAATGTATCAGAGATATAATAAATGATGCAACAGATTTCTTTCTGTACGTAATTTCTATGACTTTTTGAAATTCTTTTGCCACCACACACAAATCAGGGATGACAGACCATTTCCATGCAGCTTTAGCATTATTTTGTCGCATAGCATGATGAAAGAAAAGGCCAAGCTTAATTTCATTAAAAGATGTGACCTAAGGCAAAAGTGGACATAAGTCATCATCGCAGTTCTTCTTTGGAGTAGGTCGGCAACAAAGATGTCATATATAGTAGCTTTTAAAACTATTCACAAATCTCCTGAAAGAAATCTTTGAAAATCAAGTAATAAAATCTGTTGTATCACACTCATTTAGTGGTAAACCCTTCAGATGAACTAGCTAATGCAGTACTTCATCCAAAAATCTGAAAGTCAAAGTCTACAGCAGAAATGTGTTATTGAGAACCATATTATGACACCATTCCATACTTCTACCTTCTAAGTGAACTTAAAAATAAAAAGGTCTGGGATTTTTTTTCTTTTTTTGATCATATAACAGTTGTAAAGAAAACAGTTAACCAATGGAAAAAGTACTGTCCAGCTCCCAGTTAATACAGGAGAGAGCTTTTACTCTTTCAGGTTTATCTTCAGGACAAAATTTAGAAGCTTAACAGATCAGAAGCACCACAAAAACTTTTAGAGAATGAAACCACAAGCTACCTATTTGTACTATCAAGGGATTGTGTATATTTAATCTGAATTTTCCTTACCTTAATTTGTAGATTAAAGTCTGTGAAGTAGCTGATAGCCTGAATAGGCATTCATCTTTACTGTAATTCTAACAGTAATTTGTATTCAGACTTTTATTCTGATATGTGATAGCAAAAATCAGCACTTACACAGCAGATTACATTTTGAAAGCATTGTCCCAACAATTCTCTATGCCCTTTTGAAGAATTCACAGATGAAAGAGAAAACTGGATAAGAAGAGAAAAAAAACAGACCCTGAAAAAACTCCTGGTTTATATTTGTAAATAAATAGCTCGAAAGCTTTAATCCAGCCCTACTTCACAATTTTGAAACCATGTGAATTCAAACCATGTCTAGTTTAGAGATGCACAGAATGAGATTTTCTTCTAGAAATCATAAGCATAGCAATGATAAGGCATTATATCTGTACAGAGGCAGACAAACAGTGGTGAATTACTTCAGTTGAGAGAAAAATCAGGTGGTCATTAAACTGCTGGTTTTAAAGCTCCTGAGAATTTTTTTTACCGTATCATTTCACCATCATTTCAGACTCTCAGCGAGCTACACAAACAATGTAAAATAACAATACTTCACTGTAAATAGCCCTTATTTTTGTATTGATTTTGTTTAGATAGACAGTGAGTGCTACAAAGATTGCGTAACTGCTCCGTTCTGAAAAGAACCGCATTATCGGCCAAGAAAACCTTCATTAGCTCATTATCCAATTTTCCTAGGTGAAAGAAATGTCTCATAGAGGGTGTGTGTCCATGTCAAATCACACAGTAACAATCCCCAAACTGAAATCTATCTAAATTACTGCTGAATTAGAAGCTCCATTCCACAACAACAAACAAAACTCTCTACCTCACACAGTCTATATTTGCCTATCATATATTTGTTTAAGGATTTTGGACTAAAACACACTTACAAACCTGCAAGTTTAAAAATAAAACAAAAAAAAAAACACAAACAGGTTTATTTTATTACTTTGCAGCTATTGTAGGGATGTCTCATTATAGGAAATGAAGAACTACTTTATTTTAAGCAGTCTTTGAACAAATACTTTTACAGATGATCCCCAGTTTACAGGTTATCCATGTAGCCTTTAAGAAAGCCTTGACTAAGTTCTATCCAAATATACATCATGAAATGTCAGTATACACAACATGGATCTGGTATACTAGAAACCTAAAATTTCAGGTATTGGTGAAATCTCTTAAATCTGGATATGGTTGCTCCCAAAATCACCATAAGATTAAGTACAGAGCTAGACACACAAGAACCATGAGTTTCTTACCCACGCAGGTAACTAGAATGGTCAGTATTTCTTCCTGTTTGTTAATTTTCAGGGAACATCCCAGCTAAGAAATAATTCCTGCCCAATGAAGGTCTGTGTCAATTATTGAAGTCACACAGTATAAAAAACAAAGGATCAGCCAGCGATTTCTCTTTCTGCAGTGAAACAATGCCCTGGCAATAGAGAACAGCCAAACACATCTAAAAACCATCTCTTTGCGTAGGGTATCTTTACCACAGCTTTTGTGTTCAAAGAGTAACTCTTGGCTAATATCTTACTTTAATTTCTCAGAGGCAGATGCTTCTGCAATCTCTCCATGCAGTGGAAGCTATTACCAGGTTTTCATTGCCAGAAACAAGGTATGTCCCTTGCAGCTTTAGCAAAATTATCTACAAAATCCACCTGTCATGTCAGTCACATTGGAATTCCATTTTGATAATTAGTTACAGAAAAAAACTCTTATTGAGTCAAAATCATAAAAGCTGTAAAGTCAAATAACCAGATAAGAATTCTTTGGCATTTTAATATGTAAGCACATGTAAGCATAATTCTGCCCTTGTCTATGTATTTCATATTCTCAATGAAATGTGTTTCCAGCAGAAAAAATAATGGTTGATTTTATAACCAAAGACTGGATCACAATGAAGATCCATACAGAAAACAATTTAAGAGTATAAGACAATTTCAATATCTTGCATTTCCTAGTTTTCAAGTGTTCAGCTTTACAACTGGATAACTTTGATTTTTTTTTAAAGATTGATCAGCACTCTATGCTAGACAGAGATCAACCCAATGGAGAGGAATGGGACAACTGTAGAGTAGGACACCACTCACTAAAAAGAAATACAGCCCCAGGTAGGTATGTGGAACTAAATGTTTAATCACCAATGTTTAACCTCTGCTTGCCAAGCTGAAAGCATCACTACTGTATACATGAAGTGTTTACAGAAGCATGAATATCTATAAGAATAACTGAGTATTTTTGTGCAAAATTACTTTGCAGGACATAAAAGTATTTTATTCTATAAATAAATGGAGTTGTGCAAAGAAAAATCACTACCAGCAAAATATCTGCAGGCAATATACATCTACTAGGATATTCTTTATGACCATTTCCTAATTGCATCTCTCACCATTTATGCATGTAAGGGATAGGGGCTTTTAATCCCAATTTTGCAGACTGGGAGGGTCTCTCTATACTAGGAACACTTACATAGCGGTGATACTGGCCGAGTGCTTCTAATAGCAAAGCAGCTATCACATCAGACTTTCACCTCACGTACCCATAAAGTAGCAACATTATCTTTCAGAGTAAACCCAGCTTCACTGGAAAAAAAAATACAAAGTTTGTCTGTAAATTTCTTGCTGATTTTAAACACAATTACCTGAAAAAATCAAGATTTCATAACAGAAGGTGAACAAATTATTCAGCTGTGCATAATGAGAGGTTAAAATAAATGTTTTCTATCATTTCTACCATTCCAAACTGCAGTGCCAAGCTCTAGAACTAATTACTTAAGAAAAACAAAAAAAACACAAAAAAGTAAATTTGTGGAAGCCACTTACAGTTATCCTGTACATTACTAGATATTACAGTGTTTGAAAAAGGAAAGTATTGTTCTTCTTATAATTCCGTAAGTATACAGAATTGTGTTTGTTCCTAATCTGGGGAACATTTTTCAATGCCTTCCGGCACATTAAGAAGTTCTTTTTTACATGGACACTTGCTCAGTGGGGCACAGACAATGAAGTGGTGTCAGAGCTTATCATTTAAAAGGAAGACAAATGACCACATCTGATATCACGCATGGTTTCTTTGTGATATCTTACTATTCCCCTGCGTATAGCCTAATACAATCATGTATTACATTTTATTTTATGTAATTTTTACAATCAGGCCTTGACAGTGATGACTCATTCCGTTGCAATGAAACCTGTATGTGTTTAATCAGAAATTATTTTATGTGGATTCATCCTTGCCCTTAGGATTTAAATGATACAGGGCTGATAGTAATTTTGCTGAAATTACACTGGTGCAAAGAAGGATGAAATTGGGTACCTAATCATTTCCAAAGACATTTAGAGTATATCCTGAGACACACTCTTAGTCATGCAACAAACCAATTAACCCTTCAGGTATTTCTAACCAGTCAAAACTGATGACAAGGACCAGATTCTGTTTTCAGTTAGCACAAAGCTTTTCCCCATCTCCTTAAGACATGTTCCTGCATATATCAGTGATCCTCTCCCAGCTTATATAGATCTACCCACATAATCTAAAATATATTCACAACACATAAAAGTCTAACCCAAGAAGATGCTAAGGCAAGAAAAGTGGCTTGGTAAACAACAAAAAAATTGGTAAGGACTACACTTCTGTTGTTACTGTTTGTGGCAAGTTAAAATAATTGCTATCAAAACTATCTTTCTCCTGCTTTTGAATATTAACAGCCTTGGCGATTACCAGGTAATTAGTGATTGCTAATGACGATCTTAGGCACGCTAATAGCCCATAAATGGAAAACCTAATAGCACTAATTATGTACTTTTATGACCATCTTTCTTACAGAAGCAGGACACCTTATTCAAGCAGGATGGCAATGGGGTATCATTCCCCTTTCAGAAACAGAAACAGAAGGAACCAAACCAGCAGTAGCCAGTGCTGCAAAAGAAGCAGGTAGCAGATTGGGGTAATCACAAGCCCTTGGCTAGCTTTTTACCCACCTGATGTCTCTGTTTTAATTAGAAAGTACAAAATATCCACAGTACAAATTTCAGACAAATTGGGCATCCACAGCACCAGCTGATTTCGACAGTGAGAACAACGATTTGCAATGTGGCAAAGGAGCGCAACTAGCACGCAGCATCGGCATGAGTCAGATACGCTGGCTTCTTTTCACGACACATACTCTCTGCAGATTTTTGCTGACTCCTGGTAGTTTCTAAAAATGCTCTTAAGCTTATGTTTTACAATCTGTGTACATCCAAGAAGCACAGATCGTGGGGATGAACTTCTTCTAACTCCCCAGATCTCAAGTTACCAAAAGAAGCAGAAATGGTGGCACCTTTTCTACAAAGATTCTATTAAAAAAGAGTTTGAGAACCAGGTAAACCAGAGGTATTATACACCCAGGAAAAGTTTGGTTGTGCAAGTTTCTGAGGTAAAGTGGGAATACAGCAAACACACATCTTGGTAAACCAGGCTTAACAGGTTCACAACACTTTTCAACTACAGAGGGCTTAAAGGCATTAGCTAAGAAATTAAGCTTGACAATAAACCCTTGCCTGACTAAATGGTAAAACACTTCATCTCCCTACTTTAATGAGAGAAATCAGTGTGGAAAACTAAGGTACAAAACTTAAGAAATAATACCAAGCATATAGTACTAAAAAGAGACATATAATGATAAGAGGTCAGCCAAGATACATGCAATTCATGTCCATGTACACCATAAAAAACAAAATCAGAAACAGTAAATAGAAAAAGCCTATTAACTCTTCTATGTCTACTCTTTTTCTTTTTTTCTGTTTGTCAAAACTGGTGTCACTTAATTCATTTATGAGAAAAGTCTCAGATCAAGAAATGCTGCATTAGGAAATACACACACAGCTTCATCCATCCTAATGAAGGATAACTTTCCACAGAAGATGATGGTGCAAGAAAGCTGATTGCTCACTTAACTTCCATCTTCTTTCGACATGCATTCCTACATGTATGTCTCTTTACTTTAACCTGTCTTTGAAAAAAAAATCTAATAGACTTGTTACACCTATATGTAAAAAGAATAAAATTACACGAGGTTAACAGAATACACAGACATTCAATAACCTCTGCAGGAATTATTCTAAATAAGTACTGAATAATAGTAAACTATGCAGTATATTTTATTCTAATTCTATCTACTAAGAGAAATCAGCCATATACTGCAAAAAAAAGCAATATCTGCATTAACATCTGCATGAGAAACCACCACATTAAACTCACATTAATAGAGGATCAACATATCTCACAGGGCAGAGCACTCTCCAAGTAAAGAGTAATGCCTCCAAGTATTTAGGATCCACAAGACATCTCTACCAAATAGACCATTCAAATCTACGCTGGGGGAAAATTATTACTGTGAGGGTTCATTCAGCCATTTACAAAATAAAACACTTTTCCCAACAGTCATCATCAGAATATCACAGATCAAAATTTACCTTTTAATGGACTGTTGAACTTACCCCTCAACATTTTGACTAGTCTAATGGGATACTGGGCCTGCTTGTGCCAGAGTAAGTTATTCACCTGTGAGCGTAGGGGAAAGAATAGTAAAAACCCTAACGTTGCAATTCATACCCCTAGTCATCTCTCTTCCATTACTCTCCCCCTTCCTGCAGTATCAATAAACATGGTTCTTCCAGCTCAGAGTGCAAAATTTCTCACTTAACAATCTTCAGCAGACAGCCCTCGTGACTCAGTTTCCTCCTATGGAAAAGGTTTGAATTTCTACTCAAGAGTCAACACAAGCCTGGTGTGGCATATACTTATTCATTCCAAGAACGATGAAAACTTCCCTTTTACTGGTTTGTTTAAGACTACCTTAGTGTGAAAGAAAAATGCAGAATGGTATTAAAAGTGACAACTGAGAAAAATGGCATGCCTTGATTTAGGCCTTAGTCCTGCCACCCTTACCCAGAGAACTTTCATAACTTTTTTTTTTTTTATGCCTACTTGAAAGAAGATTTAGCCCATGCTTAGCAAAATATAATAAAAATCCCAGTAAAGATAAGGGAGGGAGAGATCAGGTCACTGGGGAACATTTTAAGCTTTTAGACCAGCCTAGTGGGGAGATGCACAGGGGAAATAGGAGCACTTGCATTAGAAAACTGTTCGGATGAACCGAGTCTAGCTTTCCTCCTTTAAATAAAAATGAACATAATTTACCATTATGACTATGGACTCAGCAATTCCTTCATGTTCTTATTTACTTCACAAATCAGGTCAAAAAGTGAATCAGATTTTATCATAATGGATAAATTTGAGAGTCTTTGCTCAAAGTCTTCAACTGAAGCTTTATAGCTTTATGAGGGCTGGAAAAAGGGCCACTGGTCCAACGTGTACCTCCATGTTAAAGATAACAACTGCTGTGCAAAAAATTATTCTCAGCCTATATGATCCACAGGACATATTCTTTTAAAAAATCCTCTTCCTTCTGCATTCCTGGGTCAATATTCATGGCTCTGAAGAAACAGCGGAAATTTCAAAAATGAAGAATGCTTAAATCACTATGTAGAAAATCTGTTACAAAGACAGACTATAGTTCTTGTCCTGATCAACTTTCAAACGAGAGGGAGTAGGAATGTAATTTAAAAAGAGGGTGAAAAATCCAATTAAACATTTTTTATAATAGTCACCAATATTATAACTTTACATTCATATTCTATGGGTATTTCAGGCCTGCCTCAGATGAAAAAAGTCTGATTTTGAATTACTGTAATTAACTGCAAAAGCTTGCTGATTTGTTGATGCAAAATAATGTCAATCTTTTTCATAAACTTGTTAGGATTTTTGTAAATAAATAGCAAAAATTATACGCGGAACAGAAATTCAGCTCTTTGTCGTTGGTTTGATGTTGGTGTGCAGAAAGCTGTTGTAAGGAAGGACATCAGTGAAAATCCGTGGTCTTTTCCTTAACACCATTAGTGTAACATTACCAAGCAGCAAGCCATATTCTTGTCACAGCATGCTTGTGAAAGAGGAAGTGTATTTTACATTTCAGCCTGAAAACTTATTAAGTCTGGGAGGAAAGAAGGTGTGAAACGTTGAGCTCGCTTAGAAGCAGAGTAGGTCAAAAAATAGTTTTGAAAGTATTGGAGAAGGAAAAGACAAATCCCTCTTGAGCTGAATAGCTGCAGGCATACTCCATTAATTTTTAGCTGTTAAAAAGTACTGAGGCGTATTTCGAAAATCTTCACTGTTACACTGATTTTTTTTTTTTTTTCTGAGAATATCAACAGGACTTTTTAATTTCAGTGTAGAAGCAGCACAGTCTGGCCCTAAATTGAGAATATCCAACCCATGAACATCACTGAAGTACAAATTCAGTTCAGAATTATTTCACTACCAGTGCAACATATTTGCACCTTAAACATGAGCCACTGCTGCACCATTACCATGTGCATTACACAGTAATGCTTGACATAAAAGTCATATTCTACAAACAATATTCCCTCCAGTTCTCTTTTACTCTTGGAAGTCAGGAGGGTAAGAAGAATCACAACACTCTGTAATAGCAATGACCAATTTGCTATAGTAAGCAACAGCACGACTGATGCGAAATCTGGCTCTTGGTCTGATTCTGCAGAACTGAGCATTGCCCAATATACATTTGAGAAAAGTTGAGTGGGATCAGACTATTTAATAGATGTAACAAGAGACATAAATCAGAACTGTAATCTCAAATGCAAATCACTTCTGTGTTCATTGATACCTGTCTTGCAGCAGCTGTAGATGGAACAAAAAAGCTGACGCAGGAACGGGCTAAGAGCGATCTAAGACACCGCACAGGTGCTGCACAGAAGTGGGGGCAGAAATGCAGTTATTAATTCATATTTCTTAAGTTCTGTGTATTTTCAAGGTGATAGATATGTTTTACCTAGATGCCGAGGACACCGAGCTGTCATTCCTTCTTTCACAAGTCTGATTCAGCACTCATGAAAGATGTAAATAAAGGAGGGCATCTGGCTTTACCAAATCACAGCTATGGTCCAACAATTTTATTCCAGTGTTATGGTCTGGTAAATCTTTTCTTCTGTTAAAGCAGATATTTTAACAAGGCACTAGCAAGCAACATTTTCTGTAGCCCATAATATCAGCTGTTGTCACTGAGGTCTTTGTAAGCACTCTAAGCACAACATGCATGCCAAGCATAAAGGGATCAAAAGCTCCTGTATTGCTGCAAAGTACAAAACAGTCTGGGGCCCTATTCTGCTTCTACTGTGTTCAACAACAGAGACAATGAGTCACTTTTCTCTTAAACTACTAAAAAAGCTCCTAAACTGCAACCTCTGTATCACAGAGGTTTAAGTCAAACATTGGTCTGGAAGATAATACTACCTTGGGTAAAGGATTCTCGAAGAAGGAAAGAAAGAATAAAGGCAGAAGCATGTCAGATCACAGTTACCAGTGGGCAACTATAGTCTGTTTTGTTTCTTTGTTACAAAAGATTAAAGTAATAATAATTTGACCATGCTTCCATCAATTTAAAATGCTCTGCTAGATAAATATTTTTAAAATCTGTACAACAGGCCTTCTATTTAACAATGAATACATTTCAGACTAACATGCTGCCAAGCTCCAGCTCTCTTTCTAGCAGTTGAATTCTTGGATAAAATCATTTTGCAGGGTATGAGCAATGCAGCTCTGAAAATAGCATCACTGCAAAATGAAAGATGGCAAGAATCTCTACAATGCTGATTTATTTCAATGAAATTTAATCTCTTATGATCAGTATCTATTTTGACATTTTCAGCTGAACTTTCGTATTTAATAAAACGTAACTATAGAATTTGTTGATTTTGAGGTCCCAGCATAAATGTTTACGAGGGAAAAAAAAAATGCCCATTCACCATTTACATCATAGAATATGTAAAACAGAAAGATGCTATGTGGATACAAATAATTTGCATTTATCACCACCATATGTACAGAGACACAAAAAGAAACCAACAGCAAGCAACAAGCTGTTTCACACTGATCTTTAAGTATGTTTCTACTAGAAGAATGAATTAGAGTGATACTTTTTAATATATGGGTGGGTTTATACATCTCATGTAATGCTCAGCATTCAGACATGTGCTGCTGAGAAAACACTAAGAGGTGATATTGCACTTCCCTGAGTCTAAATAGATTACATATTTTGGTATTCTTTCCAATTCACTGCTAGGAAGGTACACTTCAGCAGGCTTTTTTTTCCTATAATGAAGATTTTTAAATAGATTAGAAAATATAATTTTCAAATGAGAAGGAGCCTGACATTTTACAATCCATTAACACACCTGCCTTTTCTAATTAACATCACCAATAAAACTGGCATTCTTCTATCACAGATTTTATGCTAAAAATTAGATTATATGTATATGAGCGGTGTCAAAATTCCTAAGTCTGACAGTGGAAACAGATGAAAAGAACACATCATAAATATCTTCTGTCTACATTCGGTCACTGATTTTATACAGAAAGCAACGCTGAGCACCAAGCCCAGCTACATTCTCAGCAAGACCTACACTTGTTAGGTCCATGTGCAGAAACCAAAAATACAAATGTCCCAGTTGTGCAAAGCTCTAATTCATATGACTCATATAGACTTCCCTGAGTTGTCCTAATGACACTGAAACAGTTAGGATGATTCATGCAAATAAAAAATGGCAACACACAACTTCTTTTCTAAAAATGTCCTGCCTGCATATACATATATATATATATGATCATATGTATATTATTTTTATCCTCAATTTATCTAAGCAGCAGATCTGTCTTGAATATAATGTATAATTTAATCTCTACCTACAGAACAGGTGACTGAGGAGGAAAAAGGACAAAAGATAAAAGAAAGAGAGAAAATGCATGGGGGAGGAAAATTAGAGAAAACTAAATAAAAACAGACATTATGCTATATCCAGAATGATGTTATAACAGAAACAGTACCATTGATATTTAAATACTTCATCTGTAGGTTCACCAAAATTAAAATATCTGGTTTGTATTGCTGGTTGTTTCTTCCTTTTGAATCAGTACAGGCAGGTTTCTCATCAGGAAGCAGTAGGTACGTCTTTATACCGTACATTACTCACTATCAGTAAAAATATTAACACTGCTAAGACATACTGTATCAAAGGTATACCTGAGAATTACAATGTATTTTTAAACTCTGATATTTTTAATATCTGTTTTGATGAAGTATAGATAAAAAAAAAAAAAAGAGAAATAAAGTGAGTCTTATGTTACCTTTATCAGGAAACATAAAAACTACATTTACTTAATAGCATTTTTTTTCTTAAGTCTGTATAGATGCAGATGATACATAAATACATATGGCTACAAAGAAAGAAGTGCCTTGTGTACTGTGCTGGCAGTAGTGTATTTATAGTGACAGGAGTACTATACACAACAATATTATTCATACAATAATAAGTGCAAAATATCTGCTGTGCCGCGTGTAAAGTAAGAGCATATCCTGTACCAGCATGTAACAGACCCCTAATACATGATACAATGAAAATTATACATTTTAATGAAACCTAATATATATCAATCAGTAGCTAAGCCTTAGAGCTAAAGATCAAGACTTAATTACTGCTGCACTTAAACAGTTCACTACAGAAGTGTCTTCAATATTTGCAGTGAAATATTCCAAACCAGGAACCAACAACTGTGATTATACCACCTCCTCAGATTTTCAATGAAAAACTAGGGCTCCTATTTCATACAGCAGAATCCTTCACTTGAAATTCTCTATACATTGCTGGGTAAACATACCAGAGCCTCTTGCCTTGCCAGAGAAGCAAAATTAATCAAATTACTGAGATTCTATCAATCAGGCATTGCTTTTCCTAAAAATGTTTCATACTTGTATACTACTACATTGGGGATAAGGACTTCTGAATGTTTTAGTAAAAGCACATTAAAATATTACTGATGCAGAAGGAACAGATGACTGAAGGAAAAGTGGTTGTACAGTAATGAGTTGTTGATGAAATGATGAACTATATAGCCCTGAATATGCACATTTTTCATACAACAGCTGGGAAATACTGCTTCCTCAGACCAACTTTTTAACTAAGAGAAAAAGAGACTGAAAATGATGAGGAGAAAGCAGGTAGCTAAGATCATAATACCAGCAAACCTTCAGTTCTTCAATTATTAATATCCTTTCTTTCCTTTTTCTCTTCCTCTGTGTTTTTTTTCCTATTTTTAATATTCTTAAAATATAAAAACTTTCACAATAAGGGCATTTGCATCACTTCTCTTTGTTCTTCCCCATTTGTAATCTGTAGTAGGGAACAAAACACCGCTAACTGTCATGTCTTTAAAAAGAGTCCAAAAATTGTTTTCTCTTTCACCTGTTACATCATCACTTTTTGTACAGTGGCTCTCCCTGTAGCAACCTGTTGTGCTGTCTTCTAAATGAACTATGCCTTATTTGAGCTTTGATTTAATTTGAAAGGGGAAACGCTACTATGACGGATGGACAAGGGGCTATAGATTGTTCCTACAACATTTCAGTGGAATAATAATGAGAAAAAAGAAAGCAAACAACAAGTAGATTGTGTAGACCATGGAAGTGCCATTGACTAACATAATAATTTGAAATACTTAATCATAGGTATAGTTATAATTAAAGTTATGTCATATGTTTCCCTGTTGACAATTTCTATTATCATGACTGGTAGTAAAATCTGAAGGGAATTAACAAACATAGCCAAGGGACAAAACAGTTTCAGAGAAATAATAACGTAATGTTCTGCTAAAAAGTGAACTAGACTTCTAGGTGAAATTGCACAATATTCTTTTTATACAATATCCTTTTTATTTCACTAGATTCCGTATTTCTTTCTCGTATAAAACTAGAAAAATCTGTGCAGGAAATAAATTGTAATTAGTTGTGTATGATAACCTTATCACCTCAGTAAGAACCAGTAAAAACAGGAGCTCAAACACAAGAAAAACACTGACTTAAAAAGCCTTGGCTTTGTATTTTGTCACTCTTCCTTCTACATGGCACATCTTTGTAAACTGCAACACGAGAATATTTTAAAAGATAATTTTCCCTTCAATGAAAGGCTATATTTATTCAAGTTAGAAGATATTAAGTGGTTATTTTAAACTTGTCTTTGTATTCCTTTCTTTCATTTAACAGTGCGAGCATCCCTTTGAGTCTTTCATAATGGAACCCATACTCAGAACTGAATCCAATTATAACAGCCTACCAGCAGCACTAATTGGTGAAAATGCATTGCTGGTAATTGCTGTAAACTCATCCTTCTGCACAGGATGAACGAGGGCAATAAATTCTACCCAGCGTTAAACAATAGGGAAGACTACCACTAGCACTCTTTCTTATGTAAAATGCATCAAAGTGAGTCATCCACTTAAAAGTTACCTACTGCTAGCTTTACCCAGATTCAGGGACTAAGGTAAGTGCTTCCAAAAAAAGAGAATATAAAAATAATAAGGTGGGGAAGAGAGCAGAAAAAGGAAGAAAACGCGGTCACTAGTCCACAGGGGTTTGGCGTGGGATTTTTTTTTTTCCTAATCTGTAGAAGAATCTCAAATATGATGTATTGGCTTATTTTTGCCTCTCATTTATTGCACGGTTTTATTATGTGATCTTTGCCCTGCTCTGGGCAGCACTTTCACGCTAAGAAGTATGCCGTGCTTTACAGATTCCTATCTCAGGGCCACGCAAAAAGGTAAAGCTGCTTGCACCGAGGGCAGCCATCAGCTCTGGCAAAGGTGATTTTGAGAAGTAACGATTTGCAAGGCCAACCCTGAAGAAAACAGTTCTTCAGTTGTGCTGCTTCCAGCACAAGCTGAACCCCCTCCGGTGAGGCACACGCGTGCGCACACCCGGCACCCCCCACGTCCACGGGCAGAAAACAAACCCTGCAACTGTCAAAATATTCGTGGTGTGCGCTGGAACACAGCCAGGGAGGGCTGAGCTGAGCACAGGCTCACAACTCGAAGGCTGGTTCGCATGCCTGCCGCAGAAGGGCATGAAAATTTTGTCTTTTAATAAAATTGCGAAAGTTTGTTGGTTTTTTTTTAATAGGGTTATAACTCCAACCAGGCTAAAATAACCTTTGTGGGAGGATGGGGCG